>NC_069657.1:200021856-200196856 GCF_027244095.1 Hemicordylus capensis | reverse complement strand
ACTTGACCATATAGTTTGAAATCAACCATAGGCTGATTTCAAACATGAGTTACTTTCAAGTAAATATGGTTACGATTACAGCCCTCCAGGCCAATTTACCTTTACTCCAGTTCATTTACTCATAGAAGGACGAACTGCTGAAGTCAGGGATGTAGACAGAGGGAAAGCTTGAGGAACAACTCCCCATTTTTATTTTTATCTTTTTGGAGGGGGGAGGAGAGAAACTGGGTGTGTGTCGGACATGGGTTATTAGCTTTGGCAGGGGGGAGTTCAGTAAAATGGAGGGGAACTCCCCAAATGCTTGGGGGGTGGGATCTGTACTTTTGCCCGAGGGCAACGGGACTTACCCCGGGTTAAGAGTGTATATTATGGCAGATCTATGACCCAGAGGCGTAACTAGGGAAAACAGCACCCGGGGCAAGCACTGAAATGGCGCCCCCCCCGCCCCCCCAACATACTACATTATACTTAGGTTTTTCCTCACAAGGGCCCGCCGCCGCCGCCAAGCCAGGCCACTGACTGGCCGCCAGGTGCCAGCAAAGCAATGGGGGGGGGCGGCACGGAAGGGACCGCTCGTGGTGGAGGGGGCGCCGACGCACTCCCTTGACTGCTGCAGCGCTGCTGCACCGAGCAGGAAACATTTGTATTAACAAATTTTTAAAAAAAAAAAATTGTCATGGCGGCGCCCCCCACGTGACCAGAAAAGATGGCGCCCGGGGCACGTGCCCCCCCTGCCCCCCCTATAGTTACGCCTCTGCTATGACCCGATCCGATGCTTGCACGTTTGCATAGGACTGCAGCCCTAAATTTAAAACGCCCCCCACCAATAAAACAGCAAAAAGAGGACTCCAAGATCTGATATGAACTTCCCCTGTGGTCATTGTCTCTCCCCGCTTCCCATCTCCCTCTCGTGTATGTCCCAGAATGGAACATAGGGGCATAGGAAGCTGCTATACACTGAGCCAGACCATTGGTCTCTGTAACTCAATATTGTCTACACAGATTGGCAGCGGCTTCTCCAAGGTTGCAGGCAGGAATCTTTCTCAGCCCTCTCTTGAGGATTCCAAGGAGGGAACTTGGAACCTAGATGCTCTGCCCAGAGCGGCTCCATCCCCTGAGGGGATGATCTTGCAATGCTCACACTTCTAGTCACCCATTGATATGTAACCAGGGCGGACCCTACTTAGCTAAAGGAACAAGTCATGCTTGCTACCACAAGACCAGCTCTTCCGGCATCGGTAGGTACCATCAGCGTCTTCCAGGACATCCTGTCTGGCCTCCGAGACTTCCGGCTGAAATTAAGTTGCACACATGGCTCTGCAATCCCTCCGGACCTGACACGGAAACTGCGTTTGGACTTCCTTGATGGCTGCTTTGCAGGGAACCCCGAGGCCGGTGGTGAGGATCCCACTGGCAATCCTGTTCAGAAGGCTCCCATTTACCGTGGTTCCCACGACCCAGCGACTTCCTTTACAGGCGAAACCAACAACCTAAAGGATCTGACGCGGTTTTCAGAAAGAGAAGAGAAGGGGGTGGCACAGGCTGCCAATGGAAGTTGCGGATCTTGTGCAGCGCAGTCCTAAAGGTGCTTCCTCAGAAGTAAGACAGGCCCTCTGATTGTCAAGGCGACTTACTTTCATAGAAGCCTGCCCAGGGTTGCAGGACGGATCACTCGAGCAACAATAGCCTTGTGCCAGTCATTAGGACTCCTCTTAAGGTGAATGATTAGGGGATTGCAATGCAATCCCCTAATCTTTAACTAGATTTAGAGCCTCAAAGAGGTAGAAGCAGCCGTTTACACCTTCAGATCCTCCGGCGGGAGCAGCCAGAGCTTGCTGTCAGAGAGTTCAAGCCTGCCCTCTGAACTGCAGGCTCTCCCACCCTGACGGGCTGTTTGCCGGCTCCTCAGTGGAGACGGAAAAGGCGCTTTGCCCATGTTCAGAGACACGGCCTTCCGTCTGATTACTTCCCAAAGGGAGCTCCAGCCTTGATCGTGCATACAGCCCCGGCATAAAGCCCTCCTGCGGGCCTGCTTGAAAGAAAGCTGGGCTTTGGCGGAGGCTGGGTGAGTGGGTGGGGAGGAGGAAGAGAGCTGTCCCCAGCCCCTTGGCCCAAGAAGCCTCGGAGATTGGCTGCCGCCCAAGTGGGCCTTGAAGAGGCGGCAAGGACGCGTCTCTTTGGGGCTTTGTCAGTGTGGAGGCAGCGGCGGCGACGCCTTTCCTCGGGCGTCTGTCCTCCCCGCTCTCCTTGCCCGGCTCTTTTTTCATAAAGCCACCAGGCATTCTTTTCAAGCGCCTATAATTTACCTATGCTATTTGGCAACGCAACTTCGAGTGGGGGCTGGGGAGGCAGAAAAGCAAGCGAATGAATAAATACTTCATAACTGCTGGTAGAACAGACTGGCTCCTGTAATGAAGAAAAGATTTATGTCACGTTATTTCAAGCCCAAATAGCGGCAGCCTCTGTTTGTCTCAGCCCAGTGCTTCTATTTAAATGTTACTTTCATATATTATGTGGCATTAATTTAACTATAGCTCATTAAGGCAGAATGAAATGGTTAAATTAACTTATCAACCCATAATGATGATGAATGAGGTATTAATTCAGATACAAGCTGGGCAATTTGCAAGTTTACGCATTCTGATGGTTCTCAAATAACATTTTGAATAGCGGGTCAGCGCCTCAATCAATTACATAAGCATGTAAAGTCGGTCTCTCGGAAAAAAAAAACACCCTTTTTTCATGCATATGCATTAAAACATGTTCGCAATTACGCTCGGAAATTGCCTTCATTGGATTAAGCAGCAGGCTTGGACGCGGGTTCTGGTCTTGCCTCCCTGCGCCTTTTATTAAAGAGCTGTTCTGGCTGCAAAAGCGCCGGGGCGGGGGAGGTGGAGCCGGTGTGCCTGATTTACCCAAAGGAAAGAAGGCAGAGACGCAAGCCAGCCCTTGGGGAACGCGGCTCGCTGTTCAATCCTCCCCAGCACCCGGGGTTGGTTTCCTGGGTGGCGGTTAATGGCCACAGAGCCCTTGAGAAATCAACTTGCCATTTCAGGGAGAGATCCCCGTCCTACCACCCACGCTTGCCAAGGTGTAAGCCCTACTGAAGCTAGTGGGCGAAGGCAGTGGCACCTACGGAAGAGAAGAAGGGTCCCTGGAAGTAGCGACCAGGGAGAGCAAGGGGTGCTCAGACACCTGACCGTCTCTCTGTCCCGTGAGCCAGCAAGACATGTGCCGGTTTGGATTTCACCTAGTCTTTCTCTCATCTAGGTTGCCATCCTGATCAATGGGACTACCTATCGGTTAAGCTGGCAGTTCATCCTTGTTTAGTGTAATCCTCTCACCTCGTGCGCACACACCATATGCCTCCGCCTCCACACACATATACATGTACACAGACACAGACACAGACAGACAGACAGACAGACACACACACACACACACACACACTTATTTTCTTCATGCATCTGCTTTCAGAAAGCTGATTCCACCAGAAACTTGTTACAGCCATATCCTACGCAGGTTACCTCGGAAGTTAGCCTCCCTGAGGTCATTGAGACTTACTCCCTCCTCAGTAAATTTAGGAGAAGTGTTGCGCCATGTTGACTCCGAAATCTGCATACTGAGTTCAGAACGGACTCTAACGCCGGTAGGATCATATACTTGCATTGCACAATTTGGCCGAGAATTAAGCGCACAAAGCCCGTTGCAAGCATAAGGCCTGGGCTGTGGGCGCCCGGTCCTTCCGGCGATATCTTAAGCTCCTTTGCTGCACACACTGACCCAGCAGCTTTTCTGGAAGTCGTGCCCGGCAAAAATGCCGCGTAGGGTCCCGAGTGACCTGGGGCCAGTCCAACGCTTTTGACTATTCTCTACTCTCAAAGCGCTAGGAGGAGGGATTAGGCCAGTTGTCTGGGACGTTGGCTGCAAAGAGAGCACCTTGCTGGTCTGTTCCTGACCGCGAAGGCCGCCAATCTGCGGCTGGGGTACTCCGGCCTGCAAGGAGGGCCGTCAGTCATGGCTGACTTGTGCAGTAGCCTGTGTAGCGGGGCTCTTCCTCAATCCCTGGATCTAAAGGAAGAAGAAAAGAGCAGATCGCTTAACTTTCGGCTCCCTATTTGTTCTACTGGGCGAATCCATCCAGTTGGGTTGGGCTTGTCATGTGGTTAAAAGAAACAGTCTTTCCCGGTTCATTTGCTTCTTGTGCCCAATCCTAACAACAGAAACCACTGAGCTTACGGGGCAGAAGTAGGTGGGATTTATTTTTTTCAGGATGTGAGTTGGACTCTAACTAGCTAAAATGTTTTGCCTAATAATCTGCAATTTCTCACACAGGTTCTTCCGACTCACAGTGCAGGCGCACACTCACCGCCCGCCGGCCTCAACACACGTTCCTCTCAGAATACTAACGCTCGTTCTCAACATGTTGCCTGGATGTAAGTGTCCTTCGTTTCAATGGCACTTACAGTCCAAACCATATATTGAGAATGCGGGTCTCAGACATGGGCTGGCTGCAATCGCGGCAGCTGTCTCACATTTACTCTGGAGTAGTGGCCCTATTCAAAGCCAGGGAGAGCGGCCAGTTCTGGTCCAAATGAGTTCCGAAGCAGCAGCCTAGCCACTGGGCTTTTCAGGTACTGTACAGGACACATGAAGATCAGCTTATATTGAGCCAGCTGGAGCTACTTGGCAAGGCCTTCTAGTCACCGGGGTGAAGTAGCCGTGTGGCGTTCAGGGAGGGCAGTTTTCAGGAGACCTCAGTGACTTCACGACAGACAGCTGGCATTAGACAGCAGCCCTCTAGAAGGGGGTTGAAAGCCAAGAGAATTCCTTTTCAAGACGCAGCTCAAACGTGGTTGCTCCACATTACAGAGGCCCATGGGTTTTTAAACAGGATTCTCCATTGGAGTCAGAAGGGACATTTGGCCGCACAAACCAAGGGTACACTTGATTTACTAAAGCTGAAATCCCATGAACACTTACTTGGGAGTAAGCGCCATTGAACTCAAGGGGACATGCTTCTGAGTAAACAGGCATAGATTTGCGCTGCACGGAGCGTTAAAATAGTATAGTATACACATCCTTTATGTCCAAACAGTCCTAAGGCATTCTAGACAACCTCAGGTCCTCAGTGAGATTACTCAGGATTAAATAAATAAATAAATAAATATGAGAAGCCTTAAACATATAGGAAACAATCTCACAAAAGTTAGTCCAAAAATCAATTGAAAGAATGATATGGAACATCAGTCGTGCCTAATCTGATCTATTCAATACAAATTAGACTTGTGAGTAACTTCTGTTGGTGCTCTTTAGTTAGAAGTAAGAACTGTTGCTTTCAGTTGCATTTATTTCTAGACTACCTTATTCAGAAGTGGAGTTGCAAGCTGTGATCCTATAGTAGCAATCCTAAATTAATGTATATAAATTAATTTATATACATTCTATTGAATTAAACGGGACTGATTTCTGAATAAACATCTTTCTCATGTCTCCTGATTGCATTACATCTTCCCTGAAATTAATAGGCCATTAGCTCTAAGTAAATGCATTTAGTTCTGAGATGCATATCTGATTTAAAAGATTGTGACAGATACAAAGCGGCAGAGAAGTGTCCAATTATGACGATGGTTCTGCGAGATGATGATTCTGCGAGAATCATCAGAGCTCGCAGAAACATTACTCTCAATGCTAGCATATCATGAATAGGGGTAATCTCCATATTATGACCATGTGAGGGGAATAAGGAGAATATTTCTGATTCCTATTGTTGGTTGTTGATGTCTTACAGAAAACTCATATTTCACCTCCTTATGCATTGTAGTGTCACCTTAAATGGCGCAGGGGGAAATGCTTGGCTAATCAGCAGAAGGTTGCCGGTTTGAATCCCCGCTGGTATGTTCCCCAGACTATGGGAAAACATCTATATCGGGCAGAAGCATATAGGACGATGCTGAAAGGCATCAGCTTATACTGCGTGGGAAGAGGCAATGGTAAACCTATCCTGTATTCTACCAAAAGAAAACCACAGGGCTCTGTGTGTGCCAGGAGTTGAAATCGACTTGAGGGCACACTTTACTCTACTTTATACATTGTAGTAAGAAGGTCCTCAAATATAAGGAAAGCTTTTACTGTCCCAAGAAACCACCCCCACACCCCACATACTAATCTATATCTATATCTATATCTATATCTATATCTATATCTAGTCCGTGAACTCTGCTGGAGTTGAAGGCTGCGATGCTAAGTACTCTCCCTGCTCTGTCCAAACCAGGGGTTTACTCAACAATAAAAGGGCAAATCAAATGCATTTGCCCCAAGCAATAAAACCAAGGGCAAATGCATTTGCCTCAAGAAAATGTCTTTAGGATAGCACCCTCACTTCCAAACCGATTCCCTTGACATCAGTAAGACTTGCACCTACATAACACATATTTAATGGCGGAGCCACACGTTATGTACGTTTCCGCCCTAAGAGCACGGCAAAGATAGATTCTCAAGGAAAATACAGTGGGGAAGCCATTCAGTGCTGATGGAGGTATTGCGTAGTGGAGTGTCCTTCGGCTAGAAGGTTCAAAAATCCTCAGGCGACATAAAGGACGCCGAGACAAGGTAGAAACGCGTCACTGAAGAGTAGGAGCCTGAAGTAGTTTTCAGATAAAAGGAGGAGGAGGAGGAGGGTGAAGGAGAGAACCCTCTGGAAAAGAGCAGGTGGCTGCCGAGGATCTGCGGGCCAGTTTCAAAGAGCTTCCCGTTCCCAATCCGTTACATCAGGGGTTTGCTTTGAGGATCTTCCTTCTTTCGCAGCCGGATGTAAAAACTGGAACTAACCAACTATCCAGAATCATGTTTATAGAACCCCCCACAAGTTGTTTGAATGACCTAAGCAGTGAAGTTGGGGAGCAGTTCAGAATATCCAACTATAAGTGCATATTTGTAACTTTCCACTCCGCCATTTGCATTATTATTATGATTAGGTGCGCACTTCAGACGTGTCAGGGAGAGCGATGACAAACCCTCGAGTCTCCAGCGAATGGGCAAGCACAACAATGAGATGCATTTAAAGCTTCCTTTGTCTTCCTTTGGGTTTGCGCTTGGGTATATTTTGCTTATACGTGCACACATGCATCTATCTATCTAGCCATCTATCTATCTATCTATCTATCTAGTTAACTATGCAATAGTATAGAAATTGTGTCAGACATACAAACAGATATATATGTGTACACACACACACACACACACACACACCCCTAGTTTCCAGTTATTAAGACAATCTTAATTGATTTTACAGTGATTTTATTTTATTAGTTAATTTGTTGTATGTCACCTTGAGCATCTGATAGAAAGGCATCGTAATACACTAGTAGTAATAATACTAATCTTGGAAATTACCGTTTGATTAAGCTTGAGTAAAGCAGTTCGCTTTATTATCCTCTTAAGCGAAAGAACTTATCAGTCCGGAGGAAAGGCTATGGAGGAAGCACTTTCAGAGCCTAGCTCTCTGATGGCTGAGGCCAAATTCATGCATCTGATGCATTTATTGCAGCCCAGGAAAGAAGCCTCTGCTACAACAAATGCGTAAGTCTTGAAGGTGCCACAAGACTCTCTCTTATCCTCCGCATCAAGGTCACTTCCGCGGAAATCGCTGCTTACTCTCACTACAGGCAAACAACCTGAGCGGGAAGCGAGCCTTCGTTCACTCTGGTGAGTGAAAAAACGAGGACTTGACTGCGTGGTGGGGCCTAAAAGTGAGTCCTCAACATCACTCTGGAAGAAAGAGAGATTTTGCTAGCAATATCACAGGGCCACACATTAACTTTCCGTCCATCTCCATCAGTGGCCCAGAATGTCTCGTGTGAAAGAGCAGAGCCCAGTGCCAAGCGCTCTCGGTTGTGCTTTACATCAGTGGATTTCTGGGACAGATTCAGCACCTTGGAAATGCGTGTCCTGCCCTTTTAAATGGACAGCAATTGTTCTCTGCAAGGGAGCATTTCCCCTACCAAAAAAAGAAGAAGTGAAAATAGTGAAAACTGGAACCTGCTAACAGTGGCGCAGTGCGGTACGTAGGACACTGAGCAGAAAGGCCGGGCTTCTTTCTTCATTCATAGCCAATCTACAAATCATAGGCAGAGGATCCTTTCTTATTCTAAACATTACAAACGGAATCTTGTTATACTCTAGAACATATTGCATACATCTCCATTGGCAACCAGTACGCATCAAGGAGATTTGAAAAGTGTAATCAGATGCTACAGAAAACACAAGGGCAATGTGGAAAAGAAGAGGACAGCAATCCATCCATGGATGCAGAAGCCACACAACTAACTACAAATATTTAGTGATGAAACTGAGCTCTGCTATTCCCACTCTCCTTCTCCCCGCCAGCACTTCTCCAGAGGCGGCTAATACACACGTGTCTGTTAGATACGCAGCAGAATCTAGGTGTGTTCCCTTGTAGTCCTGATGTTTACGTGTTGTCTTTTCCAGCATTCTTTGGGCTTCCCTCCGCCTTTCTCTGCAGATTTACGATCTGAAGCTTGAAAACATTAAATGCACAAATAACTGGAAACAAGCATGGTCGAGTTCACCTTGCACTGAGGCTGCACTGTCGCTTGGGCCTGCTCCACTTAAATCAAGTGGGGCATATGTGCAGTCAGGTTAGCAACGCGGACTTCTTAGCTGCTGGCTCTGGAGAAGATGGCATCTAGTGGCTAAGGCTGCAGTCTTAAGCGTAACTTACCAGAGAGGGCATGTCCCATTGAACTCAGTAGGAATTAGACCAACTTCAAAATAAGCATACATATAGTGTCAGACTACACCTGTGTGAGAGTTCTGTGAAGTCCCCGCTCAGATCTCACTTTGTCCCTTAAGCAAGTGACTATTCTCAATCCCACACACATCCCCACTGCCACACATACCCTTTGCAATATGAGGATCATTATATTGGCCTGCCTTACGAGACTGTTGTCAAGGTTAATGAGATAATACATCTCCGGTCTTCAAGCCGGACAGCTCTGCAGGGAATGCTCTAACGCAAGGTTTCCTGCATCCAGCAGGAAGGTTAGACCAGCCCTCTCCAGCTCTTTATTCTGATTCATGTGTGACACGCTTCGAACACTTGGAATACACACTTTAGAGATGCTAAAAATCACTATTACCCACTAGGCTGAAAAACAAAACCTTCCAATCGGTGCAATTCGTCCATCGATTCATGAAGTTTTAACTGCAGACTTTTGTTCTGATTGCAGTCGAAAGTGCCCCCTGTTACATATACAGGGTGCTGGTTTTCCTGTCATTGGACTGAACAATGGGCATGCGCCCTCTTGACTCAGGCGGTGCGTGTTTATTTCCCACAGAGACTTAATCTGTGGTTGCAATCCATTAAGCCCTTCTTTTGGAATACTGTCATTGATTCCCAACAGCCCCCGGAGGGCCAGGGATGTGGGTTGCCGCCTGTGTCCAGGGACACTGCAGTGCTCATTAAGCATCCTTAAGACAGCACTTGTATTGAAATAACTGCACTATTTATTTCAGCACATGAATGGGCGGGTTATGCTGTTTAAAAGTACCGGAGTTAGGAACTCGCCTTTGCATGCAAGCCAAGAGCGCAACCCTATACACATTTACTCCAAAGTCAGCTCAATGGCGCTTGCTTTCGAGTAAACAGTCTGTCAGGTAAATTGCACTGGCATCAATGGGATTTCCTTCCAGTTCCAAGTAAATGCGGCTACTAGGGTGGCGTCCTTACCGCTTCTTTTAAAACCAATGGAAGAAAGCTGCTTACTTAAAAACACTTGACTCTAGGTGGTGAATTCGACTGTTCAGCATGTTTTTCGTTCAGTTAGTTCTCCGATTCAAAGGTCAGTCATGGATTTGACGGTTTGATTTCTTCGGACACAGTTGGCCCGAATGGTTACTCCGAATCTCTTCCGCCCTTCAAGAGAGCTGTAGTTCCGAAGCAGCGTGGATACACCCCTGCTGCTGCTGCGGCTTCTTGGGAAAGTCAAGTTTGCCTCCTTCCCCCTTCCTCGTCGCTTTCTAACCTTCCCAACCGCAGAACTCAATTATAAGAGCTTTGATTACAACGATATATCTTTACAGCGCTCCAAATGCATGGATGTCAAGGGTAATGCTTTAAAGAGGAGGCAGCGCTCAGCCATTCATAAGCCAGGCGGCTGACAGCTCCTTGATGGGGAAAATGATTCTCTCTCTCCACTTGGCCGCCAAGACTGCGGGAAGACCGCACAGGGGCAAAGCCAGGATTAAAAGGCAGATCAGCGCCATAATTGTGGGACGAAAGGAAGCGACGAGGAATACGCGTCTAACGCGGTTTAGCACCGGAGGACCAGACGGCCCACACAGGCCACCTCACGGGCGTGTGATCCAACAGATCGAGCGCGAGATTCATTGGAGGTTTTTAGCTTTTGTTGAGAGGGTTCTTCCTCCCTGTCCCCTGTCTCGTTTCAAGAGGCGCTTGAGAAACAAGGCCTCTGGAAGCCAGCCTTCGCCACTGCTTTACATGGCGCAGGCTGCAGGCATAACTTGGGCCGAAGTCCCATTGAATTCCAGACCTTACTCCTAGGAAAGCTTAGGCGCAGACTGGCTGTGTTGAAGATCCGCAGCGAGGATGCACTCACTTGTACTTTTCTTTCAGAGCTTCCTTCTCTGTAGGCTCAAGTGTTGCTTTCCACTTCACAAGAGTGTAAAACCATCGCATTACACACACACACACTCCTAAAGACGGTGCTGGGAAAGGAGTGCCACTCAAGAAAAAAGTATTGGATTGGGAAACTGCTAGTTTAAAATATCAGATGGGAAACTGGGGTGGGGGTGGAGGATGGGTAGCTGAAGAGAGAACCCACCGGGCTGCCAGTGGCCGTCTTTCCTCTACCCACATCCTTCACCTCCCTTGGAGCGGGGAGGGAGCACCGGCTGTTTAAGTCCAATCGCGGGCCTTTTGTTGTCTGTCTGCTTGCTACTCCAAGAGAGAGGAGAGGGAGGCAGCTAGAGCTGAGCTTGGAATACAAGGAGGCCCCGTTAGCGCCTGCAGCTGCTCCCCTGCAGTTTATATACAGTGACTGCAGTCCCCCTGGCTCCGGTTTCCGGCCTGCTTTCAACTTCCCATGTTCAGTGACAGGCAGGAGCCGATCAAAGGCCCCCTATGCCTCCCCTCCCCCTCCTCCTCCCCCTCCTCTTAGCCGGCCCCGCTGCTGGGCCAAGAGCGCAGTTACAAAGGCACCAATGATCCTCCTTCAGGGGAAGGCAGGCAGATCACGGACACAGCCGGCCCCGTTGTCATCTCCAGACGCGGCTCTGGCTCCTCCCTAGCGCTTAAGCGGCTCTCCAGAGAGTGGTCGCGCCCTGCTCTTCTGCGGAGGAGGAGTCTGCAGTCACTCGGGGGACCACGCCGGAGACAAGCAGGAGCGCTTCTCTCTCGCTCTTGTGTGGAATCGAAGCCGATTCGCTGAGCGCGCCCCGCCCCGCCCCGCCCCGCCCCATGCCAGACTGCCAAGGCCGCAAAACAATGCTCCTCCCACGGAGCTCCTTTCCCCGCCTTATGAGCCGGGACTGTGGACAGTGGCTGTGGCTATCCAGGGGAGTAGCAAGAGTGCCACGGAGGGAAATCCTGAGCAGCCCCCTTCCCCCCATATCTTTTTACTTCCTCTACATCTGGAATGTGTTCCTTGGTGGTGAAGGAAAGACTTTCTGTACATGTTCAGAGATTCATCGTGATTCGGACTTCGGGGATGAGAGTCCCGTTTTCTGGCTAAGCCTTAATAAGTTTACCACACAATCCTAGGCAGGAATTAAGTCCCCCTGCGGCCAAGCGGCTTCTCGCTCCCAAGTCAAGACGCACTTACTTGAGACCAAGCCGCAGTGGGATCAGTAGGACTTCCTCCTGAGCATGCCTGCATAGGCTGGGTTGCCAGACTCAAATTCTTGTTTTGTAGTAAGCCGCCTTGAGTGGCCTTCCCCAGGACAACGTCGACGTTTAACAAACAAATCAGTCAAGAAATGAAGTCCCATAAGACTGAGTAGGCTTTATGAGGAGTAATAAATACCTCTTTCCTGTGGAGCGATGCTCAGAAATCCCTTAATGGAAGGCTCTGCTTGGTGATGGAGGAGGCTGCGCAGACTTCTGGCAGGGCGAAGCAAACCTTGTTGCTAACTCTGAGTCAGCGTGGCACCGCTCTCTTTAATAGCCTTCTTGACTTCGGGGGAAATAAGCCATTCCGGACATACCTCTCAGGAGATCCCCAGCTGCGGGAAGGGGATCCTGGCGCTGAAAGTGCCCATCGTGCGATGCAGACTTGGAATCAGGCTCTTGCGGTTTCCACAGTGGACGGGGATTCGAATCGCTGAGTCAGCAGCAGCCAGGGACCAGGGTGCCTGCGGAGGAGGCGCGCTGTTCCAGCATTTCAGCACTGCATGCGTCCATCCTCAGTGAGGGAGCCATCCTCGGCATTGAGGAGGTGCGCAGCGCGATCCCAAACAAGCACTTAGTGGTTTTAGGACGGTAGTCTCAGCCCCACTGAAGCCAATGTTCCCTCTTGAGCCCCACTCCCCGCTTCCCTTCGCATACAGAATGCTCAACGATCCAGCTAAGCCCACGAGATGAAACCCAGGTCCCCCTTATAACTGAATCTTCATGGATCTGGTTGTAAGAGAAAGGAGGGTGGTGTGTGGTGGGGAGAGGGGTTCCAAGCCACAGATTAGGTACGGTCAGGGCTGCAACTTCGTTTCACGTAAGCCCCATTGAACACAGTGGGATCTAGCAAGGAGAGTGGAGGATTCAACCAGCCCAGCCCACCAGCAAGTTAGTAACTAGGTGAGGGGTTTCCACCCTTGGGTTCCCAAATGTTGTTGGACTACAACCCCCATCATCCACAGTCATTGTGGCTCTGGAGATGGGATTTGTAGCCCAACATCCGAGGAGAGGACCCATTGCTGAGAGATGCTGGGATTCCAGTAACATCTGAGAACCCATATTTTATTTATTTTATTTTATTTATTTTTGCATTTATATACCGCCTTTCGTTAAAAAGATAACCCCAAGGCGGTTTACAAAAGTTAAAAACATACAATAAAAAGACAATAAAAACATCATGTTAAAAATATAAAAACAGACATAAATACAATACAACAAATACAACAAATAAAAACACAGAGAGGCTGCAGTAGAAAGCTCTCCATATGGGGAGACCAACAACATCTGGGGACTCCATTGTGGCAGGGAATGATGGGAGTTGTAGTCCAACAACATCTGGGGACCCAGGATTAGGAACCCCTGAACTAGGCTATGATCCTACACACTCTTGCCTACAAGTAGGGGTTCAGACTGATGGAAAGTTTGAGAGGCAACTCCTCACTTAATTTGGGAGGGGGGACAGGGAAGAGGAAAGACACTCTTGGGTGGGGTCTGGGGGCCGAAGATATGGGTTATTAAACCATTTGGTTTGCACGTGATCATAGTATTAAACTTTTTAATGTGTAGATTTTTCCTAACTTCTGCCTTTGCCATCTGGATGAAGAGTAGAGGGGAATGGAGAAAAAAAAAAAGAAAAATTGCACACCGCCTAGAGTTTTACATATCAGGCAGTATAAAAATATGATAAATAAATAAATAAATAAATAAATAAATAGGTTTTGGGGAAGTCCAGTAAGTAGCGTGGGAGTCCTCAAATGCTCAGCGAAGGATCTGGTCCTCTGCAAAGTAAGGCCAATTTAAATTAGTGAGATGACTGGACTTGGTTAAGATCTGGCTTGAAGGTCTGCAATTTTCAGGGAGCAGACTCTTGGACACCAGCCAGCTAGCCAGCCCTTTGTATGTGCTCCCAGAAATAGGTCTCACTATGTTCAATGGGCCTTTCTATCAGGTAAATATGCATAGAACTGCACTCCTACAGTGCAGTCCTATGCCTGCTTACTCAGAAATAAGCCCTACTATGTTTAATGGGGCCTACTCCCAGGTAGTGGGCATAGGAAAGCATTATTATGAGTCAGCGTGGTGTAGTGGTTAGAGTGCGCCGGTCGGACTGGGGAGACCAGAGTTCAAATCCCCATTCAGCCATGATACTTGCTGGGTGATTCTGGGCCAGTCACTTCTCTCTCAGCCGAACCTAACATAGGAAACATAGGAAACTGCCATATACTGAGTCAGACCATTGGTCTATCTAGCTCAGTATTGTCTTCACAGACCAGCAGTGGCTTCTCCAAGGTTGCAGGCAGGAATCTCTCTCAGCCCTATGTTGAAGAAGCCAGGGAGGGAAGTTGAAACCTTCTGCTCTTCTCAGAGCGGCTCCATCCCCTGAGGGGAATATCTTGCAGTGCTCACACATCAAGTCTCCCATTCATATGCAACCAGGACAGACCCTGCTTAGCTAAGGGGACAAGTCACGCTTGCTACCACAAGACCAGGAGGAGGAGAAACTTAAGTATGTAGTACACTGCTCTGGGCTCCTTGGAGGAAGAGTGGAATATAAATTGTATAAATAAATAAAAAGTATCCTCATCTTCTATTGCATGTGAGCCTGACAAGGGACTTGGCATGGCCACCACCTGATGAATTCGGGTTAGCAGGGAGAACCAGGCTATGGAATTCTTGCAACTCTGACTGTTGTGACCATGCTCAGGTGCTCCAGCTGTTGTGGGACTACAACTCCCATCATCTCCAATCTCAATTTATGGCTACCATTTTGGCTATCTCTGTTGAGTCTGCTCTACACGCCACTTCTTTGGCACTGGGAGAGAAGCTGCAAGGAAATCTTATGGAGTGGGACTTCCTTATGGAGTGAGACACATGCATGACCGGTCTTGACTGAAACCAGAGGAGTGAAGAAGATTAACACACTCAGTTCTCCTTCTCCTTCTCCTTAGGACAGGATCCAGTTCCAAAACGCATGTCAAATATCCAGTTAATAGTTGCCAGTGTACATAAAGCATAAGCTCAGACCTACCGCCTAATACAAGTTTTAACCCTGACCACCAGAGGACATTTAGCATTTCTGGAGGGCGTCGTACATTTAATGCCATTGCCAACGTACCTAATTTCGGCCAGCACCTAACCTGTTGCTATAGACAGGATGATTCAAAACTAATCTCCGACCCCCTTACTTTAGTTGATACCCCTATTTGGAATGAGGTTCGAACCCCGACCGGTGCAATTTCTGAAAGGTGCAACTGATTCGAAGTAGTTCTGATTCAAAATGATTTGAAGTAGGATCGAAGTTTTTAAGATTAGGGTGTTCACGTGCAACCTTCCCGGCACTGGGGGGTGGGGTGCGACCCCGATTTCTGCCGGGCGCATATTGGCACACTGGTGAATAATCCGGTTAAAGACGCCGGCTGTTTCCAGCAAGTGTCACCACAAATCAGGTAGACGCCAGTGGCGACGGCGCACAGCTCTGGAAGGCTAATGGGCACACAAGACAAATGCAGGCGAGCCTTCTCCCCGCGCAAGTTGCCTCCCTGCTTCTCTCTCTCTCTGTTAATTCCGACTCCAAATTGTGGTTTCCCAGCTCATTTGGAGGCATCAATTCAATTCACAGAGAGAAGGTGGCAAATCAGGGGAAGACGGCAAAACTGCAGGCTCAAGGAAACGAAAGGCAGGAGAATGAGAAATTTAAGAGGCGGAAGGAGACACACACATCCATTTCCCGGGGTAGATTTATTAGCATCTCTCGCTCTCTTTTGCTGAGCATAAAGTCAACACGTAGCGGAGGGGCGGGTGAGCGGAGGGGAAGAGATAGAAAAAACGGCTCCGTTTTGCCAATGAGCTCGACTTCCAGAGAATCCCAAAGTTTTCTAGAAAGTAATGCCCTAACGTTAGCCAATGGACTTGCTGATAGGTTGACATACCCAGGCTCCTCTGAAGTGAATCGAAGTGCTGTTGAACTTTGAGGGCTCCTCCTTCAAGTAATCCCTAATTGGGATGTAACCTAGTTTTAATCCCATTGACTGATCTAAGGCACATGTCAGACTTCTGCTACTGAAGCGAAGCAGGTGTTGTCTGCACAGGGATGCAGACAGAGAGAAAACGTAACGAGCAATTCTACACCACCAGAGGAGTTGATGGTGAAGATTTTGTCCCAATTATCACCCCAAATTTATGGATTTTCACCCCAATTTTATGGTTCGGGAAGAAAGAATCTACCTACCTATCTAGGGTCTCCAGATGTTATTGGACTACAACTCCCATCAAGGCCATTGTGGCTGGGGATGATGGGAGTTGTAGTCCCACAACATCTGGGGACCCAAAGCTAGAAACCCCCTGATCTATCAAATCCATTCTGTCACACTCTAGCATGATCAAGAAACAGAACCCAAGGTGGGGCTATGGAAATGAAATCCACCTCTCCATGGCTCTGGTCACCAGGGGGGAAGCTGCAAGTTGTCTCTACCCCTCCGTGGTGCCCCCCACTTCTACCCTCTTAGTTTCTCTCAGATTCATGAAAGGTTGGAATTAACTCTTGTGTGGGCAAGTAAAGCTTTGAACCTGGGCGCTGTTGCAGTGAGGGCAAAACCTACCCACTAGGTGGGTGGCCTGAGTTTCCTGACACCTGCACTGTGTCTTTGGGCCAAACAATGAGAGCTGTATGGACCCCTTGCAATATAAGAGAGAAATAAGGAAGTGCTTGTAGATTGCAAGGACTCTGCCAGGATCCATGTTTGAATATTATCCTTCAACTTTTCACCCCACAGACTGAACAGACTAATTCAGAAGAACTTTTAAGGACCTTCAGTAGGTACCTTACGGTCAGTGTACTATTGATGCATGTTGTAGGTATGCATTTTCTAACACAGACTGATCCAACAGAGTTCTTTCCCAGTCATACCCAGAGATGCCAGGAGCAGAACCTGAGATCTGCATACAAGGCAGGTGTTCTACCCCTGGGCTATGGCCTTTCCCCATATGGACCTCCACCTGACCAGTGTCACTACTGAACAGCTGTCATCATTAAGTGACAGAGCATGCAGATTGCCCCAGGTTCAGCCCCTGGAGTTAAAAAGGAACTCAGGTAACTGGGTGGGAAAGACTCCACTTGGAGTTCCCGGAGAGCCATTGCCAGCTGAAGAAGACAGGACAGAGTTAGGCTGGGTCTAACTCAGAATATGACAGCTCATCAGAACAAATCTCTTCATAGCTGGATTGTCACCCCCACCTGTGGAAGGAGACTGCCCTTGACCACCTCCTGGTTCTGTATTGCTAGTCACGGAAGCAGATTTCAATCCTCACTTCAAAGGGAAATTTGATTGTGAACATGACAAAGAGGCAAAAGGTATTAAGGGCTAAATGCCAGGTTAAAAAGCCTATACATCATATAGCATAGATTAAAACCATCCTTTTTACTGCTTAGTCTAATCTTTGTATGATTAGCAGTTTAATCAATGATGATAGTGCTGGGGGTGGGTGGAGATTGCTCTCCAGAATGTATTTAGAGGTGAAATGGTGACTCGTTGCCAGGTTTTCTTTATAGCAGAAGAGAACAAGAGAATTAAAACTATATGAGAAAACTGGCTGTGTATGTGTATGTGTGCATGCATGAGTGCATGTGTGTAGGGGTTGAATACACTTTTGGACAGTGCTGAGTCCAATAAAAAACAAACTAAAACGATGCACATTTTACATCATACGGTGGTACTTTCCCATCCAGATCATGAGGGAACTTGCAGTTAAGTTTATTAATGGAGTCTTCTTTCAAATGTAAAAAAAATTAGGACGATTCTTTCACCGCTTTGAGTACTTCCAATGAAATACATGCTCCTTTTCAGCTAAATAGAACACATTGCCTCAAATGAACTTGGTATTTTTAATGTTCTAGTGGGTTTGGGGTGTGTGTGTGCACGCACGCACTAAATCAATTATACTAGCCACCTGGCTTGATCATATCAGCTAATTTTCATTTTATAACATGTTATTAAGTTACAGTATTTAGACAATATCACTTCCCTCCTGTGTTTTTCATAAAGATGATTGAAATGACAATGAAGACTGAGCAAAATCATTAAATCTGCTCTCTCCTCTCCTCTCTTTTTCAGGTGCTGAAAACTACATCAGCAACTCTCCCATTTGATTTACACTCTTGGAAGGGAGGCCAGCAAGCCATCAGGCTTTTTTCCAGAGCAACCCATCAAGCTTGGTAATGATTTGCTTACTGAGAAGGCCAGTTTTTCAGCTTGTACGAAGTGAGTAGTAGTTGGAGTTCATTTTATTTAGTTGTTTTAAAGAGGCTTAGTACTTCAAATGTACTAGCAGCTTCATTCTGGCCTTTTCCATATAGCACAAATATACCCTTCAGTGATCTTCATAGTTTGTCTATTAAACTTACTGTAAATAGGAGCATATTGGACTGCTAAACACATGCTCTTGATACAGGATTGAGGGAATTGCCTTGGTATAGATGCCAGATTTCCTCTTTCAAAAAATAAATAAATTATTTTACTGTGCAAAACAGCAGCACAGGTTGAAAAGGTGTCTTGGCATCTTAGTACATCTCTTTTGTGCATTTGAGATCTTAGAGTGTAAAAAAGCCAATTAGCAGCAACGTTCTCATCATTATGAAGGGGAAGAGGCAGGCAGGGCCTATATATTGTAGTGATTCCCCATTGTATCTTTTAATGCCTCCCTTATAGCATTCCAGCTGTCCCTTTCTTTCCAGGAGCCCTGGTTATAGGGGGAGGTATGCATGGGTCTCCTCCAGTGTTCTCTCTGGGGCGTGTGCACATGCGTGCGCACCCAAGTTTTTTTTTTGTCCACTCAGTTAATTTTAGATGCTGCTCAGATTGACTAAGGAAGGTCCCACTCTGAATATACGTGTGCACACATTGCCTTGATACTGCTGCCCAGAACAAAATTCATTCTACACAGAGATGGAAAAAACCAGAGAGAACACTGGTCTTCTCTCATGATCAACATTCAGCACACTGTGGTTCATGCATGCCCAGATACCAGGCAAAGGGAGAGGAAAGAGACCTATGCAGTTCCCTTATCACATACAGGAGTGAGTATGAATTGTGCTTATTTTTTTCTCCATTATCTTGCAAAACCCTAAAGTAATTGGATTTAAATTGAATCCCATGAAAGTTAATGGGATGAGGCTGCAATCTAGTTCACATCCAACTGAAGTAAACCAAACTTCCATTGGTTTTAAGGGCTGGGGCTTGCACATTGGGTTGCAATGGTAATACTTGCATTTATTTGAAATGAGGCTTGCTATAAAAACATATTTTAGCAATAAATGTATTGGTGTTGGGGTGTAAACTGGCTTATACTACTATGCTCGCAATGACCTGTATCCTAGGTGTGCCTTTAGGGCAGGGACATCAACTCAGTTCTGGGGGATTTCTCTTTGAAGCTGGTGGAATTACATGCCTGTTAGGAGAACCCTTCTCTTCTGAAGCCAACTTTGACCACCAAGGGATCAGAGTTGGGAGGTTACTTATCCATCTGGTAGAGCCAGCACAGATTAAGTAGCTCTAAATCAACCAGTGTGCATAAATTTGGATCCAGTCCAGAGAAAAAAGTGTCACTATAAAGCACTCCAGGAGGCAAGCAGAGTTGGGAGGCCAAGGTTTTTCAACAGAAAAAAGAGAAGGGAACTCAAGAATCAGGTATTGAACCCTGGCTGCTAGAACAGATATGTGTATCTGAAGGCTATTTCAGATATAGCACTTTCAGGTAGAGCAGAGCTTTCAGGTAGCTGGGAGAGCTTTGAAATAATTCCACTTTTGTACAGGAGTGCCTGGGATTCAGAAGTACAGACACTGTCGTTGGAGCTAGCTCTGCATGTGTGCTGTTGTTTGCAGCCTACATGCAGAGTTTATCAGGATATCAGCCAGTATTCCAAATAAGGTCCAACCAGAGCAGAAGAGAATGGAATGATCAGTTTTTTGGGACACCATGCCTCTGTTAATGCAGCCCAAGGCTGTATTACCTTTTTAAGAAACTGCATCACACCCTTTGCTCATGATCAACTTGTCATCCACTAAGACATCTAGATCCATTTCACATAAACTGCTCTCAAGCCAAGTGTCCCCTGTCCCGTATATGTGCATTTGATTTTCTTACCTAATTGCAGGTCTTTACAGTTGTTTCTGCTGAACCTTCTCTTGTTGGTTTTGGTCCAGTATTCAAGCATGTTCAATACATTTTGAAACTTGATTCTGTCTTCTAAGATATTAGCTATTCCCTCAGCTTTGTGTCATTTTTAGATTTCATAAGTATTTCCTCTACTTCCTTCTCCAAGGCATTTATGAACACATTAAACAGCACAGGGCCCGTGACAGAGTGCTGTGACATGCAACTTGATACCTCCCTCCAAGATATCATAGAGCCATGGATGAGTACTTCCTGGCTACACTTGTTCAATTAGCTGTGAATCCACCTAACAGTAGTATCATCTAGCCCACACCTTCCCAATACACCCGCAAGGAGATTGTGGGAGATTTTGTCAAATGTTTTGCTGAAAGTACACTAACCCAACTTCTGTGCAAATATGTTTTGGTAAAAACATTTCAAAAATGTGTTCTTAAATTGTGTTCAAAGGATTAGTGCTGAAATAAAGCAAAATACTGCATAAATGATAGATGTATAAAAGTGGACATTGGGTCTGCTCATTCTAGGTCTCAGGCTAAATTCAAAAATACATTGCCCATAAACTATGCAGATGAGATAAGAGTAAATGAAATACATTTTCTTCATTTAGATTTACATAATTCTCCTCCTCCCCTTCTTACTAGCACTCAGAAGCAATTGATAAGAAATAATACAACATGATGCAAACAAGATGCTCCTTCTGTAAATGAATACCTTGAAACTCTTCATCTTCTTTTGCTGATTCTCTGCAGTGATGGGGTGAGATTTTTCTATCACTGCTACTAAAAGATCCTGGACAGTGGAGCAGATAAACTATATGCCTCTTCCTCAAACCAAGGACAGCTCCAGCTTTCAGTGAGCCCTTGGCAGACTATTCTTGCTAAGAGACCGTTGGACAGGGACCAACACAGTGGTAGAGTAGGTGCAATCCTTGCAATTGCCAGCAGGTAGGTCTGAGAAATACCTGTGTCACAGTAACCCTGGAGAGCTGCTGGCTATCAGTGCAATAAGAGGACGATGATGACGATGACGATGACTACAACAACAAATATTTATATATCACTTTTCAACAGAAGGTTCCAAAGTGGTTTACATAGAGAAATAATAGATAGATAGATAGATAGATAGATAGATAGATAGATAGATAAGATGGTTCCCTGTTCCCAAAGGATTCACAATCTAAAAAAGACTGAGCTGAAGGGACTGGTCTGACTTGGTTTACGGCAGCTTCTCATGTATCCTTCACGACCCCAAGAGAATTGCTCTGCTACCATCACCACCACATCATACCAAGACTATGGGCACAGAAGGGATGTATAGGAGTTGATATGCTATGTTCTGTGCTGTTGCTCTGTGTATTGCTATGTTTTATTACTTGATTGTTTTATTTTATTGTTTTATTGTGTATGTTTTAACTTTAATAGATGTGTATTATTTTTAATATTGAAAGGTAAAATTTGTATTGTTTTCAGTGTTTAATATATTTGTATTGTTTTAAAGATATTGTAAACCACACTGGGATTATTTTAATGAAAGGTGATAAGGTATACAAATCTTATCTGTGAGTGAATGAATGAATGCATGAATAGGATTCTGTATAATTTTGTTTAATTTTCGATTTTCTGTATTCTGATCAATGATCAAAATAAATGATTCATTCATTTATACACATCTTATCTGACAATAAAAACAAACAAACAAAACAACAAACAAACAAATAAGCAAGTAGCCAATCAATCAATCAATCAAGCAAGCAAGTATGGATAAATTGCTGGTTATTATAGGCTTGCACTTATATGTATGATATTTATGGATGTAGTGCTTGTTGAAAAATTTAGTTTTCTTTGGTAAAATAGATGCATGTCAGTCATCTTGTTAACTGACTAATTTATTAGTAAGTAATCATAAGTATGATCATATAAATTATATTGGTTATGTGGTCTGACATGCATTGACACAAGCTTTATTACTTCTCTTTTTATTCTCTTTGTTTCTCTTTGTTTATTTGTTTGCTTAGTACGTGTTGTGAAATTATAACTAAAATTACTCAAGTTCCCTGCCCGCCCCACAAAGTATCTGATTTAATTTCTTGCCAGCTGGAGGTGCTGGATGGCATTTATGTATTGATATTATATTTCCATAGAGCAACTGAGATTTTAGAGAAAAAAGCTTATAGTTTTGGACTAGATTGTTCTCTTACAAATCAAGATGTTGAAGACATGTGTAGCTACTGCTCTCACCTATAGTCTTAAAGATATTTCTGCCAGGTTCAGCCATTCCGAGGGTACCAGACATAATCAAAACGGTTGTAAATCAAGTTTAATCCCCTGAACTGGGTCAGTTTTGCTACACCTGTCATCTACACTGGATGATTGTTGGCTACTAGCAAGCCCATCAGGTTCTTGCACTTCTCCAGGTGCTCCAGTTTAATTACTTGACTTTTCTCCAGAAGCAAAGTGTGCATATTTCCATCACAGTATACAGTTGGCTCCAATTTTTATAATAACCTGGCCTGCCCAATGCATTATTGAGCTGTCTCTGCAGCCTATGGCTGACTTGCTTGCCTGCCTGAGCCCTTGCTGCTGATGCTGCCAAATGTCCTACTTGATAAAAATACTTGGTAATTGAGTGGGTACTGAGAATTAGAACCATTCCCCCCACCCCCCGCAAAGATTTTATGTGAAGCCACAAGATTTTTGACCCTTGGCATCATGAATAGTGGGTTGCTGTTGTTGTTTTGTTGTTATTTTAGCTAATGTTAAGAGTAAATTAGCTTCCTGACAAATTGGAACATGTCCAGTGATGTATTGCTACAGTGTGCCCTGGCAACTAGGGTGCAAGGACACTTCTGGAAAGGAGACTTCTGGAAAGAAGAATGCCTTTTCCTTAGCTGTCTGTGCTTGATTGCCACCTAGGAGAATTTCAGCTTCATTCCTAATCTTGCTTTCATTGGGGAAAAAAAAAGAGTTTCTGCAGGCCTTGAAGACCTGCTGGGAAGGGTTGAGTTTATAAGATGCCCTATTATATATTAAGCATTATTTCCAGTCCAATCTAGAGAGAGGTTAACTGGCAGGATGGTGAGCAGAATCAGGGCAGCTCTCAAAAGGCCTCAAATGGCCTCACAGTGCATCCAACCGGAACTTAGAGCTTGGGGAGTCTAGAGGCTGCAGTAGCCACTTCATGGCGCAGAGGGGAAGTAGCTTGCCTAGGGAGCAAGAGGTTGCTGGTTCAAATCCCCACTGGTATGCTTCCCAGACTATGGGAAACACCTATATTGGGCAGCAGTGATATAGAAAGATGCTGAAAGGCATCACCTCATACTGAGCAGGAGACGGCAATGGTAAACCCCTCCTGCATTCTATCAAAGAAAACCACAGGACTCTGTGGTCGCCAGGAGTCAACATCGACTTTATGGCACAACTTTACTTTACAGGCTGTAGTAAATAGAATTCACAGCCAGAGAAGCCAGCTGCAATGCAACTCATTGCCCGCATTTGCGTTGTGCCAATTCGGAATGCAAATGATTGCAAGTCTTATTGAACCTTGAGTAGACAAATCTACTTTCTGGTTCAAAATTTCAGTCTTTGCAACTCTGAATGTAGGGTTTCCCTGTGAAAGCTACAGAAGGAAGAAAATTTGCCATAATGTTCAAGTTTTGCTGAATTTGCAATTGCAAAACCTTCAAACCTATTCTGGTGTATTTGGCACACTGTGTGCGCCATTTGTATTTAGAAATCTGACCCTTTCTACCTTGGTTTTATTACCAGAAAGTGCATGGGTATGTATATTAAGACTCTGCAATGGAGCAATCTCACAAATGACAGCACTTTTAAAACAGGGTGGTTTTTTGTTGAACAAGAGGGCATTGTAAATGAAAAACCATCCAACCAAACAAATGTTTCACAATACTATTTAATGAGGAGGTCTTTGTATGGGCAAAACAAAATAAATACAGATTATAATTAGGTCTGCAACTCTAATTTAGCTAAATTAAACTTCAGTGCTGAATGTGTTTGCTTCAAAACAATGTCTGTGTGAATAAATTACTTTTTGGCCTGTGACAGATGGAGCCATCTTTGAAGCAAGCATGCTAAGTTTAGCAGAATTTGCCTTCTATTTATTCTAAATATTGTACTGATGTTATGTTGATACTTTTCTATACTGTCTCGTGCAATGGACAAACTTCCATTTTCGATATTAGCATGGTGGAATTAATCCATTCAAATATTATCTCATTTCTATCTATATGTCACTCTCAGCCAAAGATTTCCATCCTGTTTCTAAATTTTTAAATACTGTAAGTATCTCCAAAGGAGGAAGAAATAGGCTTCCTGTCATCTGAGGAAATGACAAACCTGGGGCTGAGTAATTCCTGTCTGGATCTCACACTCTTCATTTGTGATCTGGTCTGGCAAGGTCTGGGGCATATCCACACTAAACATTTAAACTGGTTTAACAGTAATTCTCTTTCCTTGGGAATTATGGGATTTGTAGTTTCTGTGGGGTAGGCTAGATATCTTTAACAAAATTCTAGGCATCTCACTAAACTTTAATTCCCAGGATATATTGAGCGGATGTCATGAGAGTTAAGGTGGTATCAGCTTGTGATATAGTGAGAACTCTGGTATAAATATTAAAAGCCCAGCCTTCTACTTTTCAGAGCAGCTTTTCTGCAATCCTAAACTCATTTACTGGGGAGTACGCCCCACTGAATTCAGTAGGATTTCTGAGTAAACATGCTTAGAATTGCTCTTGTAGTCCTGCTGAAGCCAGTTGATTTTACTCTGCTTGCTATATTTCCTACTTGCTATATTTCCATTTTTTCAGCTCAAGCTACTAACTTGAGGGACAAGGAGATAGAATACACATCTTCTAGGTCCAGATTCAGTGAGAGTAAGTATGGATGAGATCCTCCTGCACATTTCTCTTGTTTAAATTAAATTAAATATTTAACTTTGACAGCATTGTGCTTGATGGGTGTTTTTTTTTTAAGGTATGTTAAATATGTTCAAAATTCAAGAAGTCAATGTGTACCACATGTTGAGCTCTCATAATCTAAATCTAATAGTCACAGCATAATCAATCTGAAATGTTGGGATTTATAATCCACTCCTAAACAAGTGATAATGACTGACATACAGACGAAAAGACATTAACAGTGATAGTGATTGATGTCCAGAAATTAATGAGACAAGTGAGTCATGACTAACTTGTACCACTAATTGAATGAGACTGCTTGTGAGTAATTTAGTCTGGATGCTACCCACTGATTTCAGTGTTGCTTACCTCCAAGTAAATATGTTTAGAATGGGAGCATTAGTCCAGCTTTAGAAGAATGATCAGCTAGATGTGATGTATGTTTACTGACAAGGGCGCCAGTCTCATTTACTTCTATGTGAATGTGAGTTAAGTCATTGTTATCTTGTCCTCCCTTCAAAGGTGCTCAAAGCAGCATGCAGGGTTCTCCTCCCCATATTATCTTCATAACAAACCTGTGAGGGAAGTACACTGAGAGAGAGTGACTGGCCCAAAGTCATCCAGTGAGTTGAGGGAGATTTGAACTTGGTTTTCTGTGGTCATAGTCCAATTCTATAACCACTACACCAGACAGGATCCCATATGTGCATATACATAATGTGTATAAGTTTGCCACATGATGCAGCACAGTGCATTGTACTTATACAGGCACCTTGGAAGTGGAGGGGGAAAATATGCTCTCTCGGCATAGCACCTGGTTTTCACTAGTGCTGGAATCAAATTCTACGTTTACTTATAAACATATTATTATATAGTGGTAAGAAAATTGTATATAGCTGGAAAGCATCCAATTAAATAGGGTCTAGTGATTTTTCTAAAAAACTACAATTGGCAAAAACTTGTGCTGCTGAAAGACATTTTTATGGAAGGAAGCAGGCACTGACCTTTTATCCTTTAAAGTCTGCTATTTACAAGTGAAGTTGTTGACTGTCTAATTGCAGCTTGCAAAACCAACATACCATCTCATTTAATCTCTGACTAGTTGCCACATTTTTGTATCCTAAGGGACAGCTTATATTTACCTGAAATGAATTCCAACTTAAGTTAAGGAAACAAAGATGAAGGAGTGAGATGATCTGAATGCAAAAATGTGTTCAATGCTGAAGAGTGGGGGAAGAAAACCACTCTGGACTTATATGACTTAGTATCCCTTCGCAAAAGCACAAGCATGTGAGGGGAAAACACCAGCAGGCCTATCAAAACCATCAGTTACATATAAGAGTGCAGGTTAAATGTGATTTAGGCCGTAATCCTAAACTCGCTTACTGGGAAGTAGGCCCCACTGAATTCAGTAGGACATCTGAATAAACGTGCTTAGGACTGGTCTGGTAGTCTTGCTGAAACCAGTGGATTTTACTCTTTGCTAAGCATGCACACAATCTAGTTCAGTGTTTCTCAACCACCGGTCCCTGGACCGCTGCCGGTCCCCGAAGGGTTGAGTGCCGGTCCCTGACTGGGAGTCAACCCCCCCCCCAACTGGAATCAAGGCACTCATTTCCTCAATTTTGCACATGGCACGGAAGAGGAAGAGTATCACGGAGGCGTGGGACCCTTCTTGTGCCTTGCCTCCACGTGCTGCTGAGATCTTCCTACAGCTATCTTATTCCCTATCTTTATAGCTTCAAACTGTATGCGATGCGGGGGCATGGAGGAAAAAGTATGGCAGTGGGCGCCACTTGAAGGGCTGCTGGTTCTTGCATGCTCATTGTTTGCAGCCAAAGGTTGGTTGATTGAAACCCAGCTGCCTGTTGTGGTCGAGGCGCCTTGAGAGGGAACGCTGTTTCCCTCTTGCATCAGTGGGGCTTGCTTGTATGTTGTTTTCATTGGCCCCATGTAGCTTTTGAATTTTTCTAATGGCCCAACATCCCCTCTCCATTGAGTAATCACAAGCACCTCCACTCCAGACATACTGGAGACAAATTTGTTCACCCAGGCTTTTAGATTTAGGGGTTCTCAACCTTGGGTACCCAGACGTTGGTGGACTTCTACTCCCATAATCCCCAGCCATAATGGCCAAATGCCATTGTTGTTGGGGGTTATGGGAGTTTAACTGAGGGACCCAAGGTTAAGAACCCCTAATATTCCATGTTTGCAAAAGATTCCAAATTTAATTATTTTAATGCTTATATTATTTTCATTCTAAACTGCCCAGAGATAAAAGTTTTGGGCAGTATAGAAGTCTGATAGACAGATAGACAGATAGATAGATAGATAGACAGACTTGAAACCCCTTTACTAACTGCTGGTCCGGGAAACTGCGCATGAAGAATGTAGCGGTCCTTGAAACTCTGCACGAAGAATTTAGCGGTCCTTGACTCCAAAAAGTTTGAGAAACACTGATCTAGTTCATACACTATCAAAGAAGTATGGTTAGATCCCCATGTTGACAGATGGAATTCTATGGAATGGGTGGATAATGTGGATGCCACCCCAGTAAACTCCACCTCATTCTGGGTCATTTATACTGGCTGAGTGGTACCCATGGGATCCTGGAAATGCCTCCTGTACTCCCTAAATAGCGCTCCTGTTACTTTGTGGATCAAGCTGTTAACTTCTGGCTCTCACATGGAAAGATAATGATCAGATGCAAATTAATGAAGTGCAGGCAGAGTGAAATGATAGCTAGTGAGCATCAAATAATCTCCATTTATTCTAATATGGTTTAAGTTGTTAACCTCATACCAAGCAATCAATAATTTTAATTATTTCCCTGTTGACTGTTGTAAAGGTAACATTTTGAAAATGGATTTATGTCAAAATTAGAGTGGTATCTCACAAAACACCAGCTCAGCACCCACAAATGTACAACCTCTCCAGACAACCTCTTTTAATACAGCTATCAGCTCAGAGTCTGGGACCTCATGATAGCCTGAGATGTGGGGCCAGTTCAGAATAATTGAATTGCGTATAAAATAAATGCTACGGGGAATACAGCACAGAGTGTGTTATTCATCAAATTAATTAAAAATCCTTGTATTTTAATTTAAAATTAAGTTCTTGTAATACAAGGGCCAAGTCAGAAATGTTAGGTACATCTTCCTTTAAAATACATGGCTCCTTGGATAATACAACCCTCTATGGATGTTTCTCTTGGATTCACATATTCCTCCATTTATTTATAATGGTCTTGTATTGTTTCAGCTGCACTAGCATATGCAATTCACAAAAGAAATGGTTAAAATAGAGGGAAAATAATTCTTGGTCCTAGATACTATCATATGGCACCCCTTTTATTTCACCGTCTGTCAATTATGCCCTGATCCTAAACACAGTCAAGTAACCTTTCCATGAAAGCCCACAATTCAAAACTATACAAGCCCTATTTGCACATTATGTTCAACACTCATACAATCTGTGCACAGTGTACACAGGTACAATCATTCACATGTTCGTTTGAATACAAGTACAGCAGTACGATTTCAGTCTGTAGCAAGCATCTGAGGGACTTGTACCCAGAGCCGAGTGGGGCAGGCCACCCCTCGTGGCAGTGGCGATGGTGGGCGCTGTGGCTGGCAGGCTTCTCTGGCCGAACTGCGCACCTGCACATTTTGATTATGGACGTCGCATGCCTGCAACATCCATATTTAGCTGCGGAGGTGTACAGAGTGGCCGCAGAGGCTCGCCAGCCACAGCACCCCCTGTCGCTACCAGGGGGAGTGGCCTGCCCCAATCGGTTCACCCTCCCCCCCAATCCCAGAGGCCAAGATAAGCAGCAGCAGGGCAGGGGTGGTGGCCAGCCAAGGGGGATGTAGGAGCGGCAGCAGGGAGACATTGGTTGCCCCACCCCTTGTGTCTGTTGTCAGATGCAGGGGGCGTGGCTTAGGATGCTGGGGCAGGCGTGTGCTTTGTGCGCATGATGGGGGGGCCCTGCCCAGATTTTGTCTTCTGACCCTCAAGGGTCTCGCTACACCCCTGTGTGCAACCCTGCCTTGAAAAACAACACTGCAGAACAGAAGCACACAGTCCTTCCCTACACAGAACAGCAGATTTTGCCAAATACACAGTCCAAAGATGGCCAAAAAAGAGTCAGTGACCCATAATCCACTGCCAGCCACAGTGCCTGTGCTGAAGTAATATCACTGGCACAAGTTACTCTCTCACACACAACTATGACTCCACAGCAGCACCCTTTGCAGCCGGCAGCAAGCAAAGCTGCTCAGCTACAGCAACGTCTTCAGCCACGTTTTGACTGAGTTCACCTTGCAATGCAGAGCGCAGATTGCAGAGCAGTGAGTGAAACAAAAGTTAATCTCTCGAGACCAGACATGGAGCTCATCTCACAGCAGTCACCATGAAAATATTACACAGAGAGCGCGACTGAGTGTGAGAGAGAGCGAGAGAGAGCTGAGCTGCCATTGCTGAATGCCATAACGCAAACCAAACCACAACTCAAGGAAGGAAGGCAGACACGCAAGTTCTGCCTTTGTCAATCTGTTTGAGATCCAGTAAAAACAGATATTTAATATAGTGGCAACAGCAAACCTCATTATACTCAGTGAAGAGAAAAGCAAAGCCCAAAATCAAACCTTCCCTGAATCCTTCCTTCCTGCTCTTGGGTGTATCCTCCTCAAGGGCACACCAAGGGCTTTCTCTGCCTTCCAGGCCCTTTGAAAACATTTTGAAATTCCCTCCTTTTTATTCCTCCTCCTCCCCCTCCCAAACCCAATGGGGACACAGCCCATGACAACACTTGATTTGAAGGATAACAAGCCAGTCAAGAAGCAAGAAGCAAAGAGATCTCAAGCCAATTGGAAGCCAGAAAGCCAATCAGCAAGGGGGGATAGCTGGCAAAATGGCTGCTTGAAACATGCAAATCAATTCGTGTTGAACTGGGGCTAATTCGATACTAATGCAAATTGGCCCCTTTATTTTAAGGTTGATTCGATTTGCTTTAGAATATTTCATTTCAAGAATGAGGGGCAGCTTTGTTTGTTCCAGTATTGAGTTATTCATACTTTTAAAAGCTCTGTCCCCTTCTTTCAGAACCTCAGAAAGGTGCAGACATTTTGCAATGCACACATTTATTGAACATCTATTATTTAATGAGTTGGCTGAACACTAGTCAAATCAAATACAATAAATATTAAAGAAGTTAACAGTTAATTTTAGCAATAGAAGCTGCAATAAATTTGATAGTCTTCAAGATGTCATAAGACTCTTTGCTGTTTTTGCAACAATTGAAGTTCGATCATAAACAGGGGGAATTTCACAAACCACTTTTAAAGTCCAACTGGCACTCACCATGAATGGCCAAAAGACAATTAACAGCTTGATTTCTTTCCTCAGCTGTCTTTCCCTCTTCCCAGATGACTTTTTAACACTCTATTATCTTTGCCTATTCCTATTAGATTCTGCCCATTTAACATGAAGAGTGTAGGCTGGATGTTTGGGTTTTGTTTTGCTGTGGAGTCCCATCTGTGTATCACTAAGAATTAATTCATGAATGTTACATCATCAGCTCGATCCAAGTCACTTCTCTTTTTAAAATTAGGCTGTCCACATTTTCATTTATCTGCAATTCCAAAGAAATCAAAAATCAATAATTACAAATGTAGATAATATAATTAAGCAGAAAAACACGCACTTTTGTTCAAAAGCTGGCTAAATCAAAGTATTTGCATTTCAGCCAGTTTATCCCCATTAGTTTCAATAGGACTTGAAGCTCGAGCCTAAACAGATTTACTTGGAAACAAGCCTCACTAATTTATTCTCCTAAATCAATAAGTTTAGGATGATGGCCTAATTTAGTTTTCAATTCATGCACAAATCACACTCATTAAAGACAATATTATTGCTAGGTCTAGACTAGGGGTTCCCAACCTTGAGTCCTCAGATGTTAATAGACTACAGTTCCTATCATTCACAGCCACAATAGCCTTTGTGTGACCTTAGGGATATATTTTTGGGGAGGCATGGTAGGCTTCAGAGGGAAGGACTGATCACTGAAAATAATATCTTCCTTCTCCCACAATGACACAGTCTGGATGTTAGCCACTGTTCCACCCACACAGTGCTAGTCTCAATGTCAGCCAATGAACTTTAGTTGAAAGCAATTATTTAGGAGCTAAGCAGTTTTAGGATTTCATAAAAGTGATGCATTGAAGATCTTATTGGTATTTACTTGCAGGTGAAACTCCTTTTACTTCCAGGCAAAACCAGTCTCTTTCCCCCTCCAATGAGACTTATTTCCATGCATGTTTAGAATTACAGTCCAATACCCAGAAGCAACTTTCATCCAGCTTGTATTGCTATGCTGATATTCTGAGGTAAATGCTGCAAGTCCACCCTGCTTGTCAATCACAATCCCCTCATATCAGGCATATATTTCAGGGAGCTTGTGTGGTATAATGGCTAGAGCGCTGGCAAACCTAGATTCAAATCTGTGTATAGGGGATCTGATTCAACTAAATGTGTGGGGCAACCATGCATATGTTATGCATGTGTTTGTCCTGTTCACATATAAAGTCCACAGGGGGAGCCTACTCTACACAAAATGGAGCATGTGAGAGAAGGGGTGTGAAAACAGATCCTGCTCCTGCCTGACCTCACTGTGCTACATTGCTTCAAGCAGTTTTACAGCACCACGGCTCTAACTCCAGTGTCTACCTTTGGTAACTTAAGAAGCTCATAGAGGGGTCTTGCGCAATAGTATTTTTCACCCTAAACTACCTCACAGGATTTCTGTGAGACCAAAAGGCTTCTCTGAACTCCTTTGGAGGAAAGGCGTAATGCCACAAATGTAACACCTAAAATGTAGTAGGCCCATAGCCAGAAATTTTATGGTGAGAGAGAGCCCAAGGAGGAGAGAAATATTTGACGAACAGCCAGAAAATTCTCTCTCTCTAGTGTACGTAATGCAAGTTACAATTAAAACACTTTCATAGAATAAAAACAATTAAAATCCATTCACAGAGTAAAACAATCCAAACAATTTCAGAGAGTAAAACAATTAAACAGTTTAAAATTACTTTTAATTAAAAGCCTGAGAAAACGGGTGTGTCTTAAGGGTCTTTTAAAAAGCAATCAGAGATGGAGAAGCTACTATTCTGACAGGAAGTGCATTCCAAAGCCCTGGAGCAGCCACAGAGTAGTCCCAGCCCCAAGTTGCCACCAGAGGAGCTAGCGGCCGCCGGCAACCATTACCAGACCTCTCCAGCTGATCTTAATAGGTGGCAGGGTTCATGACAACGAAGGCAGGCCACTGTGGTGGGCCATTGTGTGAAAGAGGATACTGGACTAGATGGGCCTTGGGCCTGATCCAAAAGGGCTGTTCTTATGTTCCTGTGTAAGGTACTCTCTTAAGTATGCTGGACCTAAGCTGTTAAGGGCTTTATAGGTAATGGCCAGCACTTTGTATTTCACTAGGAAACATATTGGCAGCCGGTGCAATTCTTTCAGAATGGGTGTTATATATGGTCCCTTCCAGTTGTCCCAGAGACCAACCTGGCTGTCACATTATGTACCAGTTGTAGTTTCTGAACTATGTACAAAGGCAGCCCCACATAGAGTGCATTACAGTAGTCAAGCCTGGAGGTTACCAGCATATGTACTATTGCTTTAAGGTCATTTACCTCCAGAAATGGGCATGGCTGCCATATTAGTCAAAGTTGATAAAAAGTGCTCTGGCCACTGCCTCAACCTGAGATCAGAGAGAGTTTTGGATCTAGGAGCACTCCCAAGCTATGTACCTGATCTTTCAGGGGGAGTGTAACCCCTTCCGGGTAGATCTAAACCATTTCTTGGTTCTTGATACCCACAATCAGTACCTCCATCTTATTTGGATTCAACTTCAGTTTGTTATGCCTCATGCAGCCCATTACTTCCTCCAGGCAGACATTTAGGGAGGTTATGCCATTTCCTGATAAAGCTGATAGGGAGAAATAGATTTGGGTGTCATCAGCATATTGATAACACCCTGCACCAAATCTCCTGATGATCTCTCCATGCGGTTTCATGTAGATGATAAAGACAGTATGGAGCTTTGTGGAACTCTCTACAGTAGCTCTTGCTTTGCAGACCAGCAGTCTTTGAGCGACACCATCTAGAATCTGCCAGAGAGGTAGGAACGGAACCACTGTAGAACAGTGACTAGAACAGTGGATAGTCAACTATGTTTAAAGTCACTTAATTGCATTACATATTGATAAAATAACAGTTACATTTGTAAAAACAAGGCCCCAGTGTCTGGCAGTTATCCTAGTGCTTTTGCACTCATTGTCCCAGTGGGAGGACGATGGGAACAACTTTACTTCTTATACTGAGTCAGTGGATAGAATTCTACCTACGACATACTTACCTCCACAAGTAAAAGGGCTAAGGACTTACCTTGTTGAATGAAAGCTGAAGATTCACTGAGGGACCTGGAATGTCCCTGTGGTTACAAATTTGTGGTTACAACCCCTGCTAACTTGGCAAAGAGGCACCTTTTAACATGATGACTCTCTTTATTTAGCAGGGGGAGAGTAACTGGCCCTATCCACTGCCAGCAAAGTACCTCCAGTGACTGTTGCTGGTGTCTATCTTATATTTCTTTTAAGATTGTGAGCCCTTTGGGGCCAGGGTTCCATCTTATTTATTTATCATTTCTCTGTGTAAACCGCCCTGAGCCATTTTTGGAAGGGTGGTATAGAAATCAAACAAACAAATAAATATGATGTTTGTTGAGCCTGAACAAACTATGACCCACTGAGTCAAATGTAGCTCATTGGCCATGTATTCTGGTGGCTGACTTATGCTTGATGTCCCCATTTTTTGTAGTCTCCACTAACACAGTAGGTGTATCAAGTGCCTGGTGGCCCATCATGCTATGCTATGTTTTGGATCTGCTGGCCTGGGGTTTTATAGGATCAGACCTTTATTAAGCCACAGGGTTGTATTAAGGCTTCAGAGAAAATGATGCTCTGTCCTTTCCCCCCAATACTTTGCACTTCTAAATCATTTCTTACAGCAAATTATTGAAGGTAAGTAGAAGAAACATTGGCTAGGATGACAATAGTTATGATCATACCACATGATGGCTCTATCATACCTCTGAAAAAGCTATGTCATTAAATGATAGAGCATAATCTGCATACTCATTTCCCTAGGGTGAGTTCACATGACACAATAAAAGCCAAAACTGGTCCAACTTCTGGTGGTGGTAAGGAGCCCACATAGGCTATGTCATCCAGATCCATCAATGTCAGCTTCATCGGGCCTACTTATGGTTCCAGAACCAACATCTGTAACCAAGAATTGAAGTAGATTACAGATGTTGGTCCAGAACCATAAGCAGACCGAGCCAACACTGGTAGCTTCACATGACAAAGCCAATGTTTGTTTTCTACTCCTCTCTGCCCTGGAAACTGAGCTCACTGCCGACTTTGGGAACAGGCTTTTATCATGCTATGTGAACCGAGCCCTAATATCTTTGCTCACAGCTTTTACAGGGCTCTATTGTGCTTGAGAAACCTCCCAAATTGTTTGAACAGAAGCAACAGTGGCCTGGAAGAAATGATTGGGCACCATGCTATATTTCCCCTCTGTTTGCTATTACAAATATTTTTGATCTGCTAAGAACAAAAGGTAATCGATGGCCTTTGGGTATTACTAGATTCAATATCACTAATTCAGGAGAAGGGCTAAAGGGATTTTATCCAAGCAATTTAGAACTCAGCACTGTAAACGACTTCCACTTTATTGAGAAAATGCCTCTTAATGATACATATTATTTTAACATGCACATTTGCTTTTGATTAACTATAACACTTTCTTGCACCCTTGTAGAGCTGACATTTGACTAGGAATTGCAAGTAAAATGACACTGTGAGTCATGCACAAAGAATTTACAAGAAAGACCATGACAAAACAACGTCCTTTTTGTGAACAGGGTAAGTATTGTAGGTTTTTATTGCTTTACCAGAAATACATAATTAAATATATCTATAAAACCTGGCTTTGATCCTGCTGTTCTCTTCCCTCGTCTAAAGTCAGAAATCCTGTACCTGTATCCTAGGTATGGGAGTCTTTAATCGGTATGTTTGGCTATTGTTTAAGTCATATATTTCCCAGTTGTAATTCAACAGTTGTGCCAGCATTAGCCATTTCTTTTTCATGCAGTCTGGACTGTATCTTGTGAAGTTGTCAATTCCTGGTTTCCTCATGGCTAATCATATACCTCATCAAAGAGGTACTGTATTGTAAGTGTGATTGGCCTCTTTCTGGCCACTGTCCTGACTCTGCCTTTTAAGTGTGGGAAATCCCTTTTTAAAAAACCCAATACATTTGCATAATGGCTTGTGCCTGCAGAAACATAATTATTGTATTTGCTAACAAAAGCTAAAAACATGGATGCCTAAACCCAGTCACTCCACTATCCTGAACATCAACTACTTTATGATCCTTCTCAAGCTCTCACTTCATTCCTCCATAACTGTATGTAGCTGTGAGGGTGCAAATTCAGCATCTATTAATTTAAAATAAACACAAAAAGCATACAATTCCAGCAGCGGGAAAACATGTTTATGCAGAAAATACTCAAATATTACTTGGGGGACACCAATGAGCTAAATAAAATAAAATAAAATAAAATGTTGATCTGGATACAGTTTAGACCTGTCTTATGCAATCATGGATGCCTTCTATGATGTCATTAGTTGAATATTTAGTACCTTTTGAGACTGTTTGGGACAGTGAATATCTTTAAAAAAAAATTCTTAGGAACAAAGCCAAAGTCTCTTAAAAAAAACTTTTCTGAATTAGGGATAATTTCTACTATATTAAAATTATTTATACATGAGACTGTTACGTCTCATGTATAAATAAATAAATGTATAAATTATGTAGATCACCTGAAACAAAGTATATAGCATCCTTGAATAATTAAAAGGAAAATCCGTATTGTATTTTGATTAAGACTGCCAACTGTAATCAGTTTAATGAGCAGATTAATCAACTATAGCTTTAATTAATTACTAATTGGGGAAAATCTGAATCAGTAAGGACAAACTTGCATTGTTGGAGTGAAGAATTAGGACATAGTGGTTTTTTAGGCTATTTTGATTTTGTTATGGAATTATAATTGGAAATGAAAACAAAATTTTAGAAATGTTGTTTTCTTCAAACAATGTCAAATAACTTTATCAGTTATTTAATACTTCAGCATCTTTAAACATCCTATATTGAGATTTGGGTAGCATGCAAATGTATTTACATCCCATCAGTTAATTGATCAATCATTTAAATGGCAGGTGATGAATCAACTTTTTTGTATACTCACATGAGAACTGCAAATCTGATACATATCTTGTTGTTTGTCCATGTGAAAAACTGATATGGCCATTCGTGATAGGAAGAATTAGAAGCTGACTTTCTAAGCACATAATCTGATGCCATAATCCAAATCTGGAGAATTCTAGTTTTAATATTAAAAAGCACATTCCTAGCTCTCTTGGTTGAAAGCAAAAGCTTGAAAATGTTAACATATATTACATATGTGTATATATGGAAAGGCCAGAGTTAGCAGTCCGATTATCTGCAACCTGCACATCTTTGGATGTGACCAAAGAATGCACAAGCAGAATTGTCCTCATTACTGCACTGAATATAAGAATATAAGAACAGCCCTGCTGGACCAGGCCCATCTAATCCAGCATCCAGTTCAGGGGTGAAGCTAGGAAAAAGGGTGCCCGTGTTTGCCCCTCTCCCCAGAGGGTGTTTGGAGTGAGGGAAATAAGGAAGAAAATAGGGAGGGGCGGATCTGGAGTGCCCCTCAGGAGCTGGAGACCTGGGTTCTTTGAACTAGGCTTGAGCCCGAAACATTTCAGAGACCATTATAGAGGCCTCCGAAACATTTTGGTCACCGGGGCCGTTTCGGCTTTCTGAGGCGGTGGGGGTGTTCCCTTAAGGGTGGGGCAGGGTGCTCTTACCCCTCCCGCCACATTTCCCCTGCCGGCTTTCCGTCATGTCAAAGTCCCTCAGGGCAGTAGCGTACCTCCCTGCTGCCCTGTTGCCCTTATTGGCCGGAAGTACCAGGCGCCTGTTGAGAAGCCAACAGGTGGGGGTGAGGACTTGCCCTCTCTCAAGCTGTTGCTTGAACCTGGTATTTAGTGAAACTGAAACTGGTATTTAGTGGCATCTAGCCTCTGAAGCTGGAGGTGGAAGCTGGTCAAGCACGAGCCCTGGGCAGCATAGGTTGCACACAAAAGGGGCTATGCTGGAATCAGGGATGCCCCCAACTTCTGAGGTGAGGTGTGTGGCTACCAAGGACAGGACCTTCTCTTGGTGGAACTATCTCTTCTTATCAGTTCACCTGGTGCCAGATTTGATGGCTGGTATCCTGACAAAATTACTTGACAGAGGTCCTATTGAAATTAAATAGTTCTTGAGAGTAACTCCTGAATAGTACTGTTAACTTAGTCTGGATGTCAGCCAATACCTTTAGGCACCTATTTCCTCAGGTGTTTGTTGTTTTAAAGTGACCTTTAAATTGGCTTTTAGTGGCATCATTGATCTGATCTGCTGATACTGAAAAATGAGATTGTTCCATGTGTTTAATGGTTTTAATTGTTGTTGTATCTTTAAAATATATGTTGCGAGCCACCTTGAAAATATTTTAACAGGCAAAGTAAAAGGATGTGAACTCATAAAAAGGAAAACAAAAGAAAAGAGTCAGAATCCTAATATAACATTTCGGAGCACACGGCTGCTTTTAATTTGTTTTTCAGCAACTTAAAAAACAACAGAACATGGAAAGACAAAGAGGAAAGCAGCCCTTTAGAGGATAATGCTGGAATACTGTCCTGCTGAGAATATAGAAAGACTTTGCTGTACTGGCAGAGCCAATAATGGCAGGAGGTGCTGATCTTGCTGAAGCCCTGACACCAGTTAAGCTGATAACATTGAAAGTGATTAATGAATGATTGAAAATTCAATCACTGCAGCTCCAGGAAGAATCTCTTATTTAGAGGCTATTGCAGAAAACTAGGCAGCTTGTAAATGAGCCTCTGATCATTGTATTGATATGTGCACCACTGTTTTAAACGGCTAGACAGGAGAGGAAAAAGGTGCAGGCCAAGCATCGGTAGGTATCAAGCCACGTAAGAAATATCTTTCTTACTATGTACAAAATGTCTGTCACTTCCTCTCCACCCCGTTGTTTTTGTGTGTGTCAGTATTTTGCCTAAGAACGTTTGTCGAACACAGACATTTTTCTCCAGTCTTAAATCTCTATAGAGAGTCCTTCAAGACTTGTCGTGGAAAGGTAAAAAGGAGAGGTGAAGCTGTGATGCTTCAGGACTTCAAATGAGAAGGGTGGAAGGGTTGCCGCTTCAGGGAGAGCCTTCCAAGCAGATGGAGCTGAACATCCGTTCACTCTTTTAGTAACCTGAATGTGATTAATTTTCAGATGCATGATTCATTTTCACAACCGTCTCCTGTATTTAAATGCAAGTCCTATCATCCTTCTTGAAGAAATGTGCTGTAAGGTTTAGGGGTGTGCAAGTCACCGCCCCCCCCACCCTCAGTTCAGTATGTCATTTGTTTTTACCCCCATTCATTTTGTCATTTATTTGGAAAAATCACATTTGTTTTACCATGAATTATCCCTTTTTAATTCCCCTATTCATTTCCATGATGAAGGGAGGGATGCGAGGATACTTTGTAGTAGGACAGAGTGGTAAATCTGTTCTTAAAACTGCTTTCAAAATGTAAAAAGGTCATGAGAGCTCCTCCCATTGGCCACATCTTGGAGGTCACCATATTTTCCTAAAATGCTCTGGATGTTGCAGCACTCCAGGGCAATTGCATGTGTGTGGAGGGGGCAGGGCTGTCCAGGATGAACTCTGGTGCTTTATTTACATTTTAAAATGGACCATATGACATTTGGGTACATATGCATACATTTCATGAGAAATTAAAATTGAACCAAATGGACCTAATCTGGTTCTATTTTCCATTCATCATGAAATGAATGCATATCTTTAATAATAGTAAGAAGTTCACGTAAGCACTTGATTTCATTTGTAATCACAGTTATTTAGCCCCATCCAGTTTATCTCCCCACATTTATAATTCTAAACACATTTTACTTGAAATAAGTTTTAATAGGTTTAAACATGAAAAGAAAGTGCACTTAGTTGGCTGCAATCCTAACATCCTAATTCTAATTCTTAAAATAGTTACTTGGAAGTAAATCAACTTGATTTTAATTCAACATATCTAACAGCCTAATCCTATCCATTCTTACCAGAAGTGAGTCCCATGGCTTTCAATACCTTCAATATACTTTCTGGGTAAGTATATTTAGTATTTTTGCCCAAGTGTTACAGCATATGATCCTGTTCAAGTGTACATGTCCTTGTATGATATGGTTCTCTTATGTAAATGATCATTGAATGACCAGCTCTACACATTACTTAGAAGGACGAGGTGGTAGAATTCTGGACTGTACTACTTGAAAATGCAGGTAGAGGAAGGGTACATTCGAATGCCTCCCCATATTAAAAACAAACAAACATCACTGAATATAGTAAAACAGCACATCAGGAAGATGTTTACACTAAAACTGATGTGCTACTTAAAAACATCAAGGGAGTTGTTTATGCAGGGGAATATTTTAACATTTTCTCTTCAACTTGCAGTTGGAAGTGGTATAATCCAGGGTTTGTTCCACTTCAGTGTAGCGGCTTATTCTGAATGCTGTGTAAATCAGTTCAATGCTCATTTGTTTGATAGCATCTTTTGGCAAAATTTCATATCTATATCTATATCTATATCTATATCTATATCTATATCTATACACACACACACACACACACACACACACACCCCTTTCCTTGCGGCTCTTTAGATGTGTGTGTGGGTGCTCCAAACCAGTGTATATCTGTCTTTATGATAGCAAGGTTGCATAAGAAGATGATAATGTATGACTGCCCTGCATGTTTGAATCAGCTCTATGTCAGCTTATGTGGAAATACATTTGACTACGTTCAATGGGCTTGCTACAACATGGTACTCCTGCATGAAGGGATTTCCAGAACAATAAAAGAACTCTGTTTTCTCCCCTTGCAGTGCATGTGCACAGATACTTAGTGCACAAAGCCATGATTGATGAGGAATGGGAAGTCTGTGCATGCCTCCCATACCTTTATCCTTGACTGGAGGGGGCACTCAGTGCAGATATGGGAGGTATGCACAGGCGTCCCATTGGCCCATATCAGCCAGGTATGGTGTGCAGCTTGTGTGTGCACATCATTGGTGGGGGAAACAGAGTGCTGTGTAGGCATCCCTTCACACATGAGTGCTGTGCCTATGGGGGATTGGATTAAGCCATATGTGGTTAGGGTTGCACTGTAAGTCCATTACAGTTACCAACACATACAACACGAAGAAGAAGAAGAAGAAGAAGAAGAAGAAGAAGAAGAAGAAGAAGAAGAAGAAGAAGAAGAAGAAGAAGAAGAAGAAGAAGAAGAACTGGCTAAAGGAAGTATTGGTAGGGCACAATATTGGTAGGAAATATTGTCTCTATATGTGGAAGGCACATGTGGAGGGTATTCACATGATGCAAGCTGCCTGGCTTACCCCAGGAAGCTCATGTCGTCCGGTGCACTGGGAGCCATCTGCTGCCGGCTGCTCCAGATCTGTGGAGCCCCCCTTTTGTACCTGGCATTTTACTGAAGTAGAATGAACCATGGGTTCGTTCTATCTCCACAGGCAATTATCTGGGCAATCATCATTGGGTAGCTGGGCTTCTCCCTGGCCTGCCGCCATTTTGGGCAGCACGCCAGGGGGAAGGAGTGACCACGCCGAGTGGCGCAGCCACTAAGAGCAGTCACTCCAATGCTGGGAGGTGGGAAGATCTCAGTTCGGGGCTCTGGCACAGTCTTGCTCATGCAGGCACATGGGGCAAAGGAGCCCAAGATGGCTGCCACATCTGTGGGGGCAGGCAGGAGAGCTTTTGCCTTCCCCCCAGCCCTCCTGAGGGTGCAGCTGTATGACCTCATGTGGCAACAAACAAACAAACAAACAAACAAACAAACAAACAAACAAACAAACAAACCATCCCACAGTTTAATGCCCACAGGATTTTTTAAAATCCCCAAACATAACGTTATCTCAATTCTTTAAGGAATATGAGAAAGCAAGTAAACTATGTTACTTATATCTAAACATTAGCTAATAAAAATTGTATGTAATGCATGTAAGGTGTATATTTATATTTCTAGCAGGGTCATACTTTTCTTATCCCATACTGTGGAACTCCCTCCCCCCATTATTCATAACAATTTGCCCATATGACTTATTTTTCCTGGATAGCTTATGCAGGAAATCACAGTTATGCTGTTTATTAGCCCCCCACCAAAGAAAATCCTTGAGAAGGAAAACAAATCCTTCAGCTTAATTTGAGTTTAGCTATTTCAAAGGAGGCATTTGCACACTATGAGGAAAAAAAGACCTTTTCATTAATACATGAATTTGGAAACTGTTACACTGACCCACAACCATATTCAAATCCAAACTCCTAATGGGACTATTTTCTTGCTAAGCTTGTAACAGTTTATATTCACCTAATGGCCTGGGGTTATGAGCAAACTACTCAATTAGGGAATTTAGGCTGGTTGCCCACATATTTGAGAGCAAATTATCCCTCACAAATGCAGAACCTCCTATATAAAAGGCCTGAGCAGTATTTCCTGTTGGTTTTTTTTTTAAAGCAAAAATACGATTCCCTGAATTCCCACCTTAAGCCTTCTAAGCATTTCACTTTATGCTAATATAGCAGTTTTGTGGGGGAAAATATTTGGTTTTAACTCATGCACCTCTCTGTTGACCCTTTGCTGGCACACACAAATATAATGATATCAAATTGTTTTAAATGCGTTTTTAATAAAAGCAGTTCCCCTCCCCTTGCCTCAAAGTGCTCAGACAGTGTGGTATCCTGTGTTATCCTGATAACAGATATTCTGCGTGTGAGGCCTCTCTCTGAGTCCGGTGCTGTCTTTTATCATGCACTTTTTCCTTCTGCTACTTCTTTCCTTTAAAGGGGGAACTGATTCTCCCAAGCCATAAACACCCATTAAATGTTCCCCACCCTTTCATACTAAGGCCCAGGGTCTTAACGGCCTGCAGCTGGGTGGATCATTTTATCTTTATTTCAAAGGTACAGCTCTCCAACATGTAAGCCAGCTCATTACCAACTCCCCTTAATGGACATTATCTTCAATAAAAGAAGCATGTGATTATGTCTGTGAAGAGAGAACGAGTTCCTGTCCTGTAATCTATATCCACAAATGGGAAAATCAAGTCCCAGGACTCTGTGGTTCAGAAGAGCCTGTGTGTGCAATCAAAGTGGTCTAGCTGGGTAATAGAAGCTGCGTTCTGCTGAGCATACCTCTTGGGTGGCAGGATTTCATGCTGAGTTGGGGGAGAGGGGAGGGGCTGGGCATGGGTGGTGGTCATGTCACATCTGATGAGGGCCTTAGTAGTGTTGAGTCATGGCTGCTACTTCATCCTCTGGAACCTGATTGTCATATATCAGACTTCTACAGAGGCTGTTTTTATGCCTGTGAAGTGTATTACAGCCTGCCTTTTAACATGTGTGAAATAATGCTTGCTCCTTCTTTATGAATCGTCCAAGCTCAACATAATACACTCTATCTATCTATCTATCTATCTATCTATCTATCTATCTATTTCCATGTATACCCCACCTTTTCTCCTACCCCCACCAGAGACTCCTAGCAGTGAATATCATCAGATGACAGTAAAACCCATCGTAAAAGCAACATCAGAACAAAGCTGCTCAAATGAATTCAGATCAAATAAAATAAAATGCCTGTTTGTACAGAAAGGCAATGAGGCTGTTCTCACGCGCAGGCAAAACTGGGCTAACAAAGCCAAGCCCAGCCTTGCCTGCGCATGAGAACCCCTGGGATCATGCCCAATCCCAGCGGTGCCTCAGTGGCAAACCCGCCAAGCCAGCCACCCTCTTAAACAGGGTAGCGCTCCCTCAGCCCCATTTTTAAAGCTATCTGCCAGCCCTGGCTGCTTGCAGCTGGAGCTGGCAGACTGTGGGGCTCCAGGCCAGCATAGGGGGAATCCCCATAATGCACCACACACTCATGCAGTGCATTATGGGGGTTCCAGGGGCTGGGGCAATGTGTCCTGGCCCACAACCCTCCGCCCTGCCCAAGGAGGCAGCTGCACGTCTGGGCGCACGATCTCTGTGCCAAGACCAACAGTGAGGATCGTCTGGGGGCGGGGGAGGTCAGCATTTTGAGGCTCCTCCCCTGCCCCTTCAAGCCCTTTCTCACAGATTGTGAGAAAGGGCTCTTTGTGTTTCTGAGCAAGTACAGAATTGGGCTCTGGTGGGCCTCCCTTGGAAATGAATCTAACAACTGCGAAGGTCCGACTCCAGTCTCTGATTGATTGTATATATCACAGATATGGTGCTCAAAGCAAAGCATTCTGAGTCAGGAGTAAGGTTCCTGAATTAGCTTGTGCCTTGGCACCTCTCATTCAACAGTGAGTGGAAGGAGAGTGTGGATCTATATACTGATCCACAAGATAGTGTTTGGATGTGAAAATCTGTGCTCTTTGTCTGTTGGAACTCCCTCTGAAACTGGCCTGCCTTACAAGGGTATTTGTTGTATCACAGTGTAGTAAAAACAATTCCTGCACTGCTGTTGTGGAGGGCTGAATGAGAAAAGCTGCTTCCCATGGAGCAGAGTGATTACAACCATGTTAACCAAAGAGGGATGACTCATGATCTTCAGGTGTCTGAAGGGAGGTGCCAAATGTCACTGCTGCTTCATTAATCAGCATTATATAGTGACAATCTGATGTGCTTAGACAACAGTTGCAGAGAAACAATCCTCCTCCTTCTCCTGAACTGGATTTGAAAAGAAGAGGTGGTGGTGGAGTAGAAGGGGGAGGAGAGGAGAGAAGAGTGATGGCTAGAGTGTCTTCTCACCATTTCCCTCCACTTCCTTCAGCTCCACCCCCCTTCTCCTTTTCAAATTCAGCATTGAAGGAGGACGAGTAGGAGTGGCTCTTGGTGGCTACTATCTGAGTTCATTAGATTGCCATCATATACTGCCAGGTAAAGGAACAGCTGTTAGACGCTCTAGTCTACCATAGGCAGCTGCTGTAGGCAGTGGTGGGGCAGGTGGCAAGGCCGTGAGAAGCATCGTCCTCCCTGCACCCCCTGATAATCTGTCACTTGAGGAGACAGCTCGGTTCACCTCATAATGAGGCTAGCCCTGCAACTAAACTACTTTGTGGTGGTTGCAGGGGCATAGATAGGGGAAAGAGGGCCCATGTTCACCCCGCTCTCCAGCGGCCCCTCGGAGTGCAGGAGATAATGAAGAAAATAGGGAGGGGTGGTCCTGGTGGGCCCTCAGGAGCTGATGGGCCTGGGTTCTTGTAACCCATCCATTCAATCATAGCTACACCCCTGGGTGGTTGCACTGATATGATTAAGATCATGGGAGCCCACTTCGGAGCTGCTGTATGCGTATGCAGCTTGAAGCCCACATAATTTGACATCTCTGTATTTAACAGGCGGCAAAGATCATATGAAGATCATATGTGAGGCAATGTATGTGAAGTGTTTCAAGCATTTAGGAAAATAAAAGAAAGATAAATACTAAGTATTAGTACTAGTAAATCTTAATTGCACATTGGATTTAGCTGATTAAGTAGATTTACCTATCATGTACATAAAATAGTTTTTTTTACATGTTTTTGTCAGAATAATTAAAAAAAATCATAGAAAGTTAGAATTGGAAAGGCTCTTAGAGGGTCTTCAGCCCAATCCCCTGCTCAGTGCAGGAACCTTCTACAGTGTCCATGACAGACGGATGTCCAGCTTCTGTTTGAAAACCTTTAGAGAAGGCAGATCCACCATTGCACCACACAGAGCATTCTGCTCTTGAACAACTCTTACAACTAGGAAATTCCACACAAGTTCTAGCTTGAATTGGCCTGAAGTCTCTGTAATTTCAACCCATTGGTTCCAGTGTTGCCCGCAGGAGCAACAAATCCGCTACTTCTTCATCCATCTGAAGATGGCCATCATATCTCCTCTTCATTTTCCTTTCTCCCCGCTAAATGCACTGAGCGCCTTCAACCATTTCTCATATAACTTGGTTTTCAGGGCCCCTCACTAACTTTCATGCCCTCCTCTGAACCATTTCCATTTCATCAATGTCCTCTTAAAATGTTCTGCTCAGATTTTAACACAATGGCTGACGTCTTGACTAAATTCCTCAGTAGTACTACTCAGGAAGCAGCCTGCAGGGTTATTATATTTCAGTAGGACTTCCTCTAGTAAATTTAGTCAGGATGTCCATTAGTAGTCCAAGGGAGGTCTGACCAATGCAGAACAGAGTGGAACAATTACTTCTTGGGACCTGGACACAAATGCAGCCAAAGACTGTATTAGCTTTTTTAGAAGCTGCATCACACTGCTAGCAATAATGTAACACAGTGTACTAGCTAATTGTTGCACAACACATTGTACAACCACTCAGGGGAGGCTGGGGAGGGCAGGGTTGGGGGGGGCAGTTCTCAACCTGGGGCTCACAATCCCCAACCTGGAGAAATCCAGCTTGTGCACCTTGGGTTCACACACTATGATGGCAAGCCAGGAGACAGTGAGATAGCTGGGGGCGGGGTGAGTTGAGTAAGAATGAGCTGCAAATGGGGTGGAAATGTGGCTCATTTTCCACCCCACCTGTACCAGCTGCCCCTGCTACCACTTGTACAAGCTTGCATGAGAAGCTTGTACCCCCCCCCCGAAGGTTTCTCTTCCACTATCATGGCAACTGCAAGATGCTGTGTAGCACTTGGATGCTACACAGTATTAACAGAAGTATTGTGATGGTATCCAGCTAAGATCCCTCACTGTAAACATACATTACCAGAGTTTTCTGCCCAAAGAGCCACTAGATTAGAGCAACCATGGGAAAGTAAATACCGTTGAAATCAACTATGCTTACTTAATGGTTGGGATCTAAAGAGCTACTTTTAAAAGTCCAAAGATTAGGCATGCCCAATGGAATTTTTGAATAGCTGACTGCCATGCCACATTACAAACAGAAGAGCCCAGGAGGATCAGACAATGGATTCATCTAGTTTTGCATCCTGTTTCTAACCAAATGCCTCCAGGAAGCCCACAAGGAGACTTGAAGGCCAGCCCTCTCCTGCTGTTGCTCCTCAATAACAGACATTTAGAGGCATTTTGCTCCTGGTTCTGGAGGTTCCATACAGGCATAACGGCTAAAACTGATAGAGCCATTCCCCATGACTTTGTCTAATCCCCTGTTAAAGCCCTCTAAGTTAGTGGCTATCACCACATCCTGTGCCAACAAATCCCACACATTAGTGATGTAATGTAGGAAGGGGTCCTTTCTTCAGTCTGAGGTTTTTTGAAAGATTCCTCAACTTCCCAAGTGGCTTTTTCCTTGGCATGGCGGGGCAGCTATTTGAGAAGTCCAAGGTCCCACTTTAGTTCACAGAACTAGTTGTGCTGGCTTTTTGAATGGCTTTTTGTGCTGGGGTGTGAGAAAATAAAAGAGCATGCTTATTTTCTCACAGAAAGCCATGGTGATGCACTCACTGCCACAAGAGAAGGATTTGATCCAAAGTGATTGTTGCTATTATGGGAGATGTGGAGAGGCAGTTTTTATTTCTCTTAAATGTTTTGTGTCAGCTACACAATGAGGCACCTTCTCAGTTAATACAGCCCTTTTCTAATAAAGGCAAAGTGATGGTATATATCAAGCATTCTGTAAAACAGCATAAAACACCAGCAGAAAATGTATCTGTTTTAGGACTTGAGACATACTATGAAGCATTTGGACAAAATGCACAAAATCAAAATGCCCGGCTCTCCCCATGCAATAAAATTTGATTAAAGGTTATTGGCCTTATAGTACAGCTTTCAATTTTATTGGCCCTACTAAAGCTAAAATTGAATTTCATATGCAAAGCGTATACAGTTATGTTTGGTATTAGCATTGTCCTCCCCAGAGACATTTGAATTTTGTTTAACTGAAAGATGAACCGAGTTAAATGCCAATCTGCCTACCTAAAGCAGTTATACGATGCATTTTTTCGCTCTTACATTACAAATATGTTGAACTGAGGAATATTTGTTTAGTAGTTTGCTAGGGGTAACGTTAAATGCCATTTGTACTCTGGGGGATATGTTCTGCTGTTTTCATATGAGGTTTTGTGTTTCTGAACAATCTGTGGCCAGTTCAGTCCAATAAACAAGTTAGGAGGGATGCCATCATGGATTGTTATGGGTCCATGCAGTGCCTGTGTTGTTGTTTAGTGATTGTAGAGGGCTTGATTTTTTAAAACGGCTATCTCCATATTTATAAAATGATACTCATAATTGGGGGTGGGGGAAGGCAATGCATAAAAATTTTGAGACAGCAGAACCTTGTTAACTTGCTATATATTGAGAGATGAGGTCAGCACCTTGGTCCTTTGAACATTTTCTTGGATTAATTTCCGTGAGATTTAACTTCTAAATAAATGCATTTAGGAGGAGGATGTAGCAGTTGCAAGAGTGAAGGGATTACTGTTACGGCTCTTTTCTTACCAAATGATGAAACTGAGGGGCCGTTCAGACATAGCATGAAACCTCAATCAGACAAACCTGTGGTTAATCCATGAATGAAGCTGGGAATCATTCTACATACGATCATTCAACGGTGGTTTTGCAACCCCTGGCTTCTGGGCAGAGGGACCTCTCTATTTTCTTTGTTCACCAAGCTGCATCCCAGCAAGCTCTGTACCACGCACATCACCAGACTGCGGACGAGGTGTCAAAATGTCAGTAAAGTGGCAGCCATTGGTCATGATCTTTGATGGGGCATGCAAGGGGCAGAACTGCAGCCACACAGTTTTGCACATGCACAATTACAGGTACCAGGGATGGAGAGGGGCACTAGTTTTCTGTTATTCCTGGAAGGGATCATGATGTCTTCCTCAGAGGGAATATGTATATGAGGGCAGGCAAAGGATCCTGGAGTTTGGTCCACTGTGACAAAGGATGCTCTTGGACTCGCAAACCCAGGCCAAGCAGTCCAGGAAGCCCCAACACACTCTATGCCTCTATGTCGGCTTCTTGGCCAGGAATTAGCCCTCTCATGAGAGAGCCCGTGCATCGGAGGAAACAGAGGCACCATGTGCTTCAGCTCTCCATTGGACTGCACACTCATGAGGTAGGCCTTCGTCTGAGCGGTTTCGGGTGGGCAATTAGGAAAGACTGGGGATGGGTCCTACCTCCACAGAAAAGAGGCTAGGCTGGGACTGGCATTGTGGCCTATGTAAATCGGCCACTGTGGAGTATCCCAGGGCAGGGCACCTGCAGATTAGAGCGATCTCTGGCAAGCCAGGTGACTGTGCGGTGCAGAGAGAGGGAGAGGGAGAGAGAGAGAGAGAGAGAGAGAGAGAGAGAGAGAGAGAGAGAGAGAGAGATGGACGGACATGTGTTGCAGGGAGATCAGACTGTCCGAGGGAGTACTTGGTTCATGGCAGTGACTGGGACAGGTGTTGCTGGGGTACCCTTCCCTGGCACTTGCAGGGAACAAATAACTGGGATGGGTGCAGGCGCGGGGCATGAACATGCCTCCGGGGTGGCAGCGGGCGGCTTCTTTAAGTATAAATGGAGCCAGTGCTCCGTGCCACCCAGCAGCCCCAGCGGTGGGGAATCGCCTCTGCCACTTACCTGGCTGCTGGTGGGGGCTCGCCTCCGTGGGAGCCAGGTGAGTGGTGGAGGCAATTCCCCGCCGCGGGGGCTGCTGGGCGGCACGGAGTACCGGCTCAGTTTACACTTAAAGAAGCCGCCCCCCCCACCCCCGGAGGTGCATTCACAGCCCACGCCTGGCTGGGTGGAACAGCTCTCAAGCCTGCAAGCGCGTCTCCATGGCCAGGCACTCTCATGAGCGAGTGGTCCTTGGGAGAAGAGCATAAGCATCTGTTGCACATTCTATCGCCACTCAAAGCTTTTGAGCCCGATCCCTTTGTCCTGTTGGGTGGCTCTGCTTGTGAGGTATGGCCAAGACTGCATGTTTGCACCCCAGAGGAAGGGGCTGGGAACCCCTTCCTCTACAAACTAGTACAAAACTGGACCACTGAAAAAACCAAAGGCTTTCTTTTAATTCAAACTTAGGGTTTTCCCATTCATAATAGATTTTCCTTTACCGTTACACATAATACCACACTAGTCTGGGTACCTCCAAGTCAGGGGGCTAAGCCTGAACATGTAGATACGTTATATATACCTCTCTCCCTCTCCCTCTCTCCCTCTCTCTCTCTCCACCCACCCACCCCCAAACACACACATACACAGTTGAAGGCACCCCTCTATACAGCCGGAGGGAGCAGTACTGTCCACAGGAACCTTAAAAATATGGATACTGTTCAGGCATGCAGGGCAATCAATGCCCTGCTGTCCAACCAGATGGCACACACAACACCTTTGAAAGGATGCATTGCTGAGCAGCTGCACTAGATCAGGTGTGTTGTTAATGGAAGGCTTCCTTGGACATGTGCCCCTTTCCCTTTCCTGGATGGAAGCTGAAAGAGGTTTTTTATGGTAATTCTAAGTAAAGGTCCTGCATGCCAGGCAACACACGAAGGTATGCGTTGCAGGTTGCTCAAGGACAACCTGAGAACCTAGAAACCCATCCAATCCAAAGGACAGACAGATTTGTGGGGCTACATGTTGCCTCTTTAATTGACTGGACCACAGGAAGGTTGCAGCAGCCAGGGTTTCCGCAGGTTTATTCCAGATGTAGCATTGATGGGAACGAAGCTGTGCATGGGGTCGGCACTGGTATTTCTGATAAGCGCTGTGGTGTCACTCCCCCAATGGCCTGGCATGTATGCCCTTTGTGGGGAAACCTAGTTGCTGAATTTCTAGAATTAGCATGTTCTTTATGTACATATCTCTGCAGTCCTGAATTGCTGGAGACCTTTCTTGTTGTCCCCTTCTTGTCATCCCATCCTTTTTGTGTGGCTGGACAAGGGGGCCCCATAAGATGCAGGAGAAAGCCGACATTCTCCAATGTGGTTCTTTCCCTTTAAATGAATGAACCCTAGGCAGGGGTGCACCTAGGCGATTTTGGGGTCTGGACTTAAAGGCCTTTGGAGACCCTGCTGCCACGAAGCCCTCCCAAGTTAAGCATAATCACCTAAAGGCCTCTGGAACCCCCACCGCCCTCACTACAAGTTAAGCATAATCATCCCATACATGCCTACCTTACAGGGTTGTTGTGAGGTTAAAAATAACCATGTATTCTGGGCTTTCCAAAAGAAAAGCAAAATATAAATTAAAAAAATAAAATAAAAACAATTATGGAGAAATCATATTGGAAGATAATCATGCTGAAGAAATGTGGAGGAAAGGTGGACCAAGGGGGGAAATGGATCACATTCAACTTGCTTTCCCTCCTGCCCAACCAGCCTTCCCCCCACCTCCAAGATAAGACCCCAACCCACAGGCAACCACAGCGTAATAGAAAGGAAAGGAGTAACTAATAATAGTAATAATAGATTCTCGTTTTACCAGTTCACTGAGTCGCTGGTTGTTGGCTGTTGTTCGCTCTCACCGGCTGCTGCCGCCCAGTGCCTGGCCACTGCTGCTGTGGTCTGGACTGAGCGGAGCGTGCTGGTGCTGCCTGACTGAGCCCCTCCTTGCTTACACATTGCATGAATTACAACAAGGGGGCTTTACTACTGTTTTTAGGAGGCTAGGGTGAGTAAAACTGAAGGGCAAAGTTTGGAGGTGGGCAGTGTTCCCTCTAAGGCGTGCACATGTGTGTGCTCTCACACATTTTTTGATGTCTGCTCAGTCAATTTTAGATCCCCACTCACATTGAATCAGCACTTAGAGAGGCCCCCCTGCACACTAGGGTAGACATTTTGAGGCCCCCCTGCTGGACAGGCCAGGCTAGGCCAACAGAGGCAAATGGTGGCTGGCCCACCACCATTTCAGGTGCGAGGGCGGGTGGGTGGCAGTGGAGGCCCCTGGGGGAATGTTTGGAGGCCACTCGCGGCAGAGGACTGGACCTGAGCCCCAAGGTCCAGTCCTAAGTGCACCCCGACTCTAGGGATACAGCATCTCTGATGCCAAGCACAGGTAGGAGGAGTGTGGAAACGGCGGAGGGCAGGGCACCAGCTCTGAGAGGTGGCCAGCGAGAAACACAACCAAAATAGAGCTTACTAATTTCTGGGCTGCTCTGAGCAGCCCTCTCTATGGTTTTGGGAGGAGCTACAGTACAAAACCCAGGTTAAGGTGGCAGCAGAATTCTGGCGAAACAATGGCCCTTTAGAGCTCGAGGTTTCGACAGCAAAACTCACTACAAACCAAGGGTTCAAATTCAGGTTTGGAGGCAAAAATGGAGCCGCAGTTGGTTGATTAAACCATGGCTTCACACATTTGGACAAGCACAAACTCAAGCCTCTGCCACGTTTACCACTGGTCTCACAATATATCCGAATGTGGCCTGAATGTCATTCTTTGCCTGAACTCTCATAAAGTTATACTGTCCGAAGCTTAGTGATGAATAGGGATGAAAACGTTTCTGTGACATTCACAGTATTTTGCTGCTACTCGATATTGCTGTTCTTATTCACTTTCATCTTTGCTTGCATCCATGTGGCACACATGAAAACCATGCTACAGAGTTGGTAGGCCAGCAGACAGTGTATTCCCTTAAAACACCATAGACAAAGTCTTCAGGCACTTGCAGAAGGTGAAGAGGAAAGAACATGGATGGATATCTGGAGATAAGCCCTTCCAAGAGGGTCTTCCAAAGCAAAGCTCAGTCAAACAAAAGTGTGTACTTGTGAGCCATCAAGTGAATCAGGACCTATGAATCATGCATGATGGCCGGTCAAGTGCTCGGCCCCACTCGCTTTGGGAATTTGTAGTCTTGGTCAGGCCAAAAACAGAAACAAAAAAAAATAAACAGATCAAAGTTTGTTGAGCCCCTGCTGCACATGATTGATGGCCTGTGTTTGGCTTGGTGGGTTGTAGGTGGTTATGCAGGGTTGCAAATGAAAAGACAAAAGAACATTTGCTGTTATCTTACTAATGTGAGCTAAGATAGCTAATGTGATGTAAGATAGCATCAAATGTGCTCCATCAGCTTTGGTAGTCCAAGATATTGTTTCCTGTTTTTGAAGAAAGGTTTTTTTAACAGGATTATATTGGATAAGATTTTGCCCCCGAAGAAGGCTTCGTCCGAAACACGCTGGGCAAAAATAAACAAATTTACAGCACCGTGGGACTTTTGTCTTTTCATTTGCAACTGTATTTGTTGATTTTTGTTTTTCTTCATCTATGGTTGTGCAGGGTTGGCCTACTAATTAAAGATACAACAAACCCCTTGTTGGACCTTTGCCCCAAGCAGCAGTTGCTTTCTGGGCAGTACTCAAGATTACTCTGCTTCCTGTAATTGACAAATTCAATTAATTGACACCCATCCCATTATTACACACACAGCTCTGTTTTGCTAGATTATTTATTTATTTATTTGATGTATATACTGCCCTTCCAAAAATGGCTCAGGGCGGTTTTTGACACGGTTTTTGACAGATCATTGACTCTGAGCAGAAGTAAGTTTCATCAAAACCAGTCAGGCCCATATATTTCCATATCATGGTCCCAATGCAGGCATGTGCACAACAGAATCCATGCACCCAGTGGGAATATTATTTCCTTAATCTTGCGGTCCATTGAAGGCAACTTCGGAGATGCTACAAATCCCTTGCTGAGTTTCATAAGCTGTTTTCAATTTTACGAGGAAGAGCTGCTGTTAAGAAAAGACTGTGGCAAGTCTTGCTATACACATGAAAGGCTATACAGATAAAGCAGTGCTAAAAACTGGAACCATGTTTTGGTGACCTGAGAAGAATCTCCCATTTCATGACTGTTTTCTCTCAAGATGTCTTCCACCTTCACATCCTCCACTGGAACTTTGGCCTCAGCCCAGCCTTCAAAAACTATATATAGACATTTGACCAGGGTTCCAATTATAAATATGTTTACAAAGGGAATGCCTCACCCTGCCTACTGTTTTTACCAGAGTTCTATCTATCTATCTATCTATCTATCTATCTATCTATCTATCTATCTATCTATCTATCTATCTGCCTTGGGCAAACAGTAGGTGTTCACAAGGTATGAGCTCAAGCATGATAATATCCCTCATTGCAGAAATATTGCATTAAAAAAAAACATGACAGAGGTTACCTTAAACTTTATTAAGAGCAATTATAGTGTAGAACAGTTGAATTGTCTATGATATTTTAGTCCTTAAAACTGATTTTGATTGTGAGTGCATAGGAAAAGATTATTTGAATAGACTGGAATTCTAAATCTAAACACAAAACAACTGTTGTTACAGTTTGATCGCCATGATAAGAAAAAAATATGCATTTTAGAGGCATTCTAGTATTTTTTGAAAAACTGAAGCATGGTGATATGTTACATGTGGCTCTTGTTACAGGAATCATTTTATAAGCCTCCTATTTAACGTGATAGTATGAATTACGAACTGTGATTTTATGTAATTTATAATCTTTGTAGTTTTTGCCATTACTTTTACATGTCTATGTCTGGCCTTGGGAAGCTTTGAAACAGGGCCAAAAATGTTTATTGTTTTATTTCTGCATTTTGGTGCTAACCTGGTTCATTGTCTTGGTTGGGAGCCACAATCTTATTAGCAGAACTAAATTCACATTCTTTTACTGAAAACAATTACCACTTTGAAAGCTAGCATGAAGTTCTGTATGAAACAGGATGAAAGACACAGAAAGGTACTAGACCTCCCTGTTTATAAAAGCTTTAAAAAAGAATAAGAAAAATGTAGGTCATAATATAAGGCTGCAGTTCTATGCATACTTACTTAGAAGTAAGCCCTGTTGAATTGAATAGGACCGACTTCCAAGCAAATGTGCATAGGATGAATCTGAATGTGTGATACTCAGTCTGTACATATGTGTTTATTATTTATGTACACATATATTTGTTCTGATGCTTCTGTCAGGTTTTAATGATTTGGGGTCAAGTTCTGTGTTCATTCGCTGAACAAATGTCTGCTAGCTAAAATAAGTTTGGATTAATTATGAACTTTTAGGGTATGTTTTGTTTACACAGGGATCATAACTGTATTTCTGTGGGTGGGGAGAAATGAGCTTTACCAGAGAATTCTCAGCACTCTCTATGACTTTCAGGATTATTTGAGGAAGGAATGATAGCTCAACTGGTAAAAAATTAAAATGTTTGCAGTGTGAATATATCTTTCTAGTCTTTCCAGGCATCATGCCTTGGCTAAAAACTGGAGCAGGCTGCAGTGGGATGGTCCAGTTCAGGCATGGGAAGGAGAGAAATGGTCAAGGAAGGGCTGGGCGTAAGTACCGGGAGAGACAGTCAAGCAGAGGCAGCAGAGGCAGAAGGTGGAGTGAGCAGTAAGTCAAACCGTGACAAATCTGGATTCAGTTCTTGCTATGATCTAGCTTTCACTTGCATATTCCTAGCTGGATTGAGGACAAATACGAGGTTCTCCTTCCTGATGCAGCTATTGGGAATACATATGAGGAATCCCGTTTAAAAAGTAGTAACTCTGCTGACCAGCTCTTTCCTCTTTGAGAACAGGATTGATGGAGGTGGTTTCATTTTCCCCTCCCCATTAATCTTTTAACTGAAGCTATTAATGTGTGCACTCAGTTGGATTAGAGCTGCTTTGTCTAAGATTGCCCCTCCACTCAAATCCTGAAGATATGTATTACATACAGTGATAGCACACACAATGATGCACAACTTTGTTAACCAAGATGACAATATATCACGGATCAAATGTGCATCCTTGTGCAGAATTCCACAATGGTCCTGGATACTATTTCAAAGGTATCCTGAGACATTTGTCTCCAGATGTCCCATCAGCTCCATTCCATGTTCATTCCCATTTGAGGATACAAATTCAGTGACTCATCTGGCATTGCTGACCTACTGTTCTTTGCTGCGTGCATGCAACACCATGCTTGTTGTGTTTCCTCAACCCAGCTAGAGATATGCATTTGGAAGCCTGCCAAGTGAGTCATAGCAAACAACTTCAGTGGGTTACTATGTTAGACTAAAGAACAAATATAATATGGAGAGAACTCCATATTATGATTTTTTTTAATACTTAGGTTATGGTCCCTGACCTAAAGAAATCAGTGGGTGGCTTCACACATAACATGGCAACTGAGATTGCTGTGAGCCTCCAGAGGCCCAGGAACATGCATGCATCTGACGTTTGGTGTTGGGAAACATATGCCAGCATTGGATGTGTTTCCGAAACCCACCAGTTTTGACTTATTCTACCCTACTTGGGGTTCTGAACCTGTCATCTGTAACCTACTTCAAATCTAGGTTACAGATGTTGGCTTTGGAACCAAAGGTAGGGTGAAATGTGCCAATACTGACATGCCCAATGTCGGCAGCATAATCTTTCCTGATACTGGAAGTTGGGCATGCATGCATTTCCAGGGTGGCAACCTTACTTGCTGTTTTACATGTGAAGTCACACAATGCAAAAGCAAAGTGTTTTATCTGAATGGACCAGTACTGTACCCTGAGTCAAGGAACAGGGTTGACAGAAATAGAAATAAAGCTTGATTTTAAAACATGCAGACTTTATTTTCAACTCAACAACAGATATAATTTATCATTAGTTCTGTATCTATAATTTAAACCTACTTGTGATATCATAACCAAAACCTAATTTAGATAGTTATAATAAATGAAACAGTATGGAATGCAGTGGATATTAACCATGCCTAATTAGCCACTGTTTCTAATGTCACAGACATGAGCAAAGTATAAATATGATAAGAACATTATGACTGCAAGCCTAAGCACATTACTGGAGAGTACATCCTCCTGCATTTAATGGAAATGACTCCACACAATGTTGATATTGTTGGAAGCCTAAACAAGCAAATCCACATATACGTGGCAATCTGTGTATGCACACATCTATGTAAATTAAATTAAATGTAAATATATTATAACATACAGACGTAGTACATTTAAACTATAGTTGTGTTCATGTAAATATCATACAGCCCACAATAATAAAAGCAATTGATCTGATTTCTGGGAGAGCTTGCTTAAGATTTTGTTGCTATTGTTGTTGCTAAAGGTGCATTTTTGTTTTAATAGTTTGCTCTTTAGGCCTACAATCTGCAGTAACATCCCTAAAATAATGTTGAACCTATTACATTTTTTCAAAATATAATAAATAGATAAAATCTCTCGGATTCGGGCTGACTTAGATGGAGACTCCACAATTAATTTGATTTCTGATCTGGAGGTGCCCGACAACTCCGCTTATGTGATTCGACTGGATCAGTTCCAGTCTGTGACTCCTGAGGATGTGGACAAGCTGCTTGGAGTAGTGAGGCCTACCACTTGTTCTCTTGACCCTTGTCCAACATGGCTTGTTCGATCTAGTAGGGAGGTGGTTGTAGACAGCCTGGTGGAAATAATAAATGCTTTTCTGAGCGGGGCAGGATGCCTCCTTGTCTTAAGGAGACAATCATTAGACCTCTTCTAAAGAAGCCTGCATTAGATCCCTCGGAGTTGAGCAATTATAGGCCTGTTTCCAACCTCCCATGGCTGGGCAAGGTAATTGAGAGGGTGGTGGCCTCTCAGCTCCAGGCGGTCTTGGAGGAAACTGATTATCTAGACCCATTTCAAACTGGTTTTCGGGCGGGCTATGGGGTGGAGACTGCCTTGGTCGGCCTGATGAATGATCTCCAATTGGCAATTGACAGAGGAAGTGTGACTCTGTTGGTCCTTTTGGATCTCTTGGCAGCTTTCGATACTATCGACCATAGTATCCTTTGGGAATGTCTGAGGGTGTTGGGGGTGGGAGGCACTGTTTTACAGTGGTTCCGCTCCTACCTCTCGGATAGATTCCAGATGGTGTCTATTGGAGATAGTTGCTCTTCAAAATCTGAGCTTAAGCATGGTGTCCCTCAAGGCTCCATACTTTTTCCAATGCTTTTTAACATCTACATGAAACCGCTGGGAGAGATAATCAGGGGATTTAGATCTGGGTGTTACCAGTATGCTGATGTCACCCAGATCTACTTCTCCATGTCAACTTCTTCAGGAGCTGGCATATCCTCCCTAATTGCCTGCCTGGAAGCAGTAATGGGCTGGATGACGGAGAATAAACTGAAGCTGAATCCAGATAAGACGGAGGTACTTATTGTGCGGGGTCAGAACTCTAGAGACGATTTTGATCTACATGTTCTAGATGGGGTCACACTTCCCCAAAAGGAACAGGTCCACAGTCTGGGAGTACTTCTGGATTTACACCTCTCCCTGGTTTCTCAGGTTGAGGTGGTGGCCAGGGGTGCTTTCTATCAGCTCCGGCTGATATGCCAGCTGTGCCCGTTTCTCGAGATCAACAACCTCAAAACAGTGGTACATCTGTTGGTAACCTCCAGACTTGACTTCTGTAATGCGCTCTATGTGGGGCTTTGTACATAGTCTGGAAACTTCCGTTGGTTCAGAACGCGGCAGCCAGGTTGGTCTCTGGGTCATCTCGGAGAGACCATGTTACTCCTTTACTGATGGAGTTACACTGGCTGCCAATAGGTTTCCAGACAAAATACAAAGTGCTAGTTATAACTTTAAAAGCCCTAAACAGTTTAGGCCCTTGGTATTTAAGAGAGCGTCTTCTTCATTACAAGCCCCACCACCCATTGAGGTCATCTGAGGAGGCCCGTCTCCAGTTACCGCCAACTCGTTTGGTGGCTACACAGAGACGGGCCTTCTCGGTCGCTGCCCCAAGATTGTGGAATGCGCTCCCTGCTGAGATACAATCCTCCCCATCTCTGGCAATTTTTAAAAAACATCTGAAAACCCATGTTTTCGCCCAAGCTTTCTCAGCTTCCTAATATTTTTGGGTTTTAATTTGTTTTTTTTTTAAATTGTTAAAGTTTTTTTTAAGGTTTTGTATATTTTTTAACTGGTTTTATGTTATTGTAAACCACCCAGAGACGAAAGTTTGGGGCGGTATACAAATTTTATAAAACAAAACAAAACAAAACAAAACATGCAGCTTAAATCAGAACAAATATTTCTTCAAAACAGATGGGACTTATGCTGAAATGTCCATCCTGTATAAACAATTTAATTTTCAATGTTACCAGGGGTCATTGTGACTGAACTTCTTGAATATGTGTTTTAGACATGGGTTAACACCTCAAATTAAAGAGGAGAAAAGTGGATGATAAATGCTAGACTCTTGAGTTGGAAAACTCCTTTGATCTCTGTTGTCTAATCATTGCACAGCACATGGCAAGAGAGGCAGCAAGTGAACTTATTTTTTTAAAAAATAATTTTATTACTTTTATTGTATCTGTGTCTATCTTATTGTTGTGAGCCGCCCAGAGCAGTAGTGCACTGGAGGGGTGGGGTATAAATATTCTAAATAACAACAAAAACAACAACAACAACTCCACCAGCCAGCCTTACGTACTATTATCTCTCTATGGATCTACTCAGCTGTAGTGACTATTGTATCATGACCTCCTCTATTCTCTCATGTTTATTAAACTGTGCCTTGTACTGATCGATTAGGTAGAAATTAATCAGGTGCATCACTAGCAAGGGACTGGGGAATCTGTACCTGTTGAATGTTTGCCTGGACACATCCCTCTCCAGCCCAATATTGAGCTGAAAGTCCAAAGTAAATTGTGGGTGATAGAACCTTATTTGTAAAGCTAGCACAATATATGAGACTGTACAGTCTTTCCTGCTTACATGACACAGGACAATAATCTTAACTTGTAATTTCCATGTATTTTACAGCATGAACAAAAATAAGCACCTTTACTCTAATCTTAAACTGAATATTTTTAAAAGGTTTTAATTAATTTATGTACAGTGCAAGAGGCCAAAAGGTTATTTATAATGCACATGGAGAAAAATGGGAAGATGTAACATTAAATTAGAGAGCACGATCCAGCCAAAACTAACCATTTTTAACTCCCACAGACTATAATGTGGAATTTATGTGCTTATTATTTTACATATTTTTAGTCCATCTTTCCATCCTGCCATTGGGAGGCTCAAGCATATGCTTTAATATGCCTGCTAACTGGACAAGAAGCCCTTCTTTAAAAGTGTGGCTCTTTTATATTGAGCAGTGTTCTGGCCCAGGCCACTCATATTGGACCAGAACCTGTAGCCCAGTGGGCCAGGCCTTTGCCAGCAATTCCATTGAAAGTTTCCTGTTGCAAGGCCTCACTCAACTCTGAATTAAATGATTAACTCCTAGGAGACAAACTGGAAACCAATCCCTTACTTCCACTGACAGAATGCTTACCATGTTGATGTCACCTGTATTGTTTTGCCTTAGTCAAATGCATTGATTAACTAGGTGGATGTACACAAGAAGTAATTTAATTGCTGTCTCACACATATAGCTTAGCCTCTTCCTTTTGACTTTTTAACACTCTTTGGAGCAAGAGGCGCCAGGAGCCTGCCTCTTAGGCAAAGACAGACCAACAACTTAAGAAATGCAGATGTTTGGAGAACAAACAGAGGAACAAATTGCCTCCTGCAAACAGAGGAACAAAAAGACAGTATGGAGAGGATGCTGCTCTAAAGTCTAACAAAGAAACAATTTTGTCATGAGAGGGAAGTTTTATGATAAGAGTGACTGACACTTTGGAGATCCAGGTCTGAGACTGCTATCTTGAAAGAACTCCTAGTGCAGGTCTATGGGAGCCAGCTGCTATAAAAAGAGCTCTCTGGACATGGCAAATAAACAAGCTTTGCCTAACCAGCAGATCTTTGCTCAAGAGCAATCCCAGAGTTCGCTGTTCAAGCTGCGGGGCTAAAGCAGGAATCCTTTCCATGGACAGGGACTGTCTGTGACCTCTGCTGCACAGTGAGAAGTCAAGACTACTCAGCCATGCTCTCTCTCTCTGCCTTGCTCTGAGCATCTACCACCAGCCTGCTTGACTGCTTGAAGCCTGCATCGCTCGCATGCCCCAGCAACGAACAAGTCCTTTGAAGCCTTCTTCATGAACCTAGTGAGATGCCTATTCAAGGAACAACTCAGCCTGCTCCCCTTCCCTGCTCCCTACAAATCACTGCCATCCCTTTCCTAAGCCCTCCCTTCTTTTTTCTCTCAGTTTCTCTCTAAATGTTTTATTAGGATTTGTTAGATAGCTGTAATTATTGATTGCTCACACAATGTGACAGCCACGCACATTGCACTACACCTTGAATTGGAAACGTGTTTAATTTGCATGACCTGTTTGAATTTTATCCTGATGAGCAACTTTCTATAATAAAGCTGACTGAACTTTCTGAGTGTGTCTTCCTCTATCTCTGTTTGCGTGCCCAGATCCTACATGGTCGTCATCTCCAAGAACCAATTTAGTTTATGCATGATGTGACTTTGCCTCTCTCTGAGCACATACAGAGTGCAAAACCAGGTGTAGCTCACAACAGCAGGGGAAGAGCAACTGTCTCAGTTCAGTTCAGCCCAGCATAGCAGGTCTTTCAGTGGCTATTGCTAGTATTGACTTTATGGTGTTTTTTTTAAAAAAAGATATTAGTCTCCTAACCAAATACAGATTAGTTAATGCAATAATATTTCCAATAGCCACATATGGCTGCGAAACTTGGACTTTGAAGAAGGCAGATAGGAGAAGGATGGAGGCTTTCGAGATGTGGTGTTGGAAGCGACTGTTGCATATTCCATGGACAGCGAGAATTATGAATAAGGAAGTTTTAGATCAAGTTAAACCAATAATATTGCTAGAAGCTAAGATTACTAAGCAAAGACTGACATATTTTGGTCGTGTCATGCAAGCTGATTCACTCGAAAAGACAATTATGCTGGGAATGATCAGTGGGAGAAGGAGACAGGGATGGCCTTGTACTTGGTGGCTGGATATTATAAAAAAATGACACTGGAATGACCATGGCGGAATTAAAGGAAGCTGTACGAGATAGGACGGCATGGAATGCATTGATCCACAGAGCGACTGAAAGTCGGACATGACTGAACGAATAGAGAGAGAGAACCTTTGGGGGACAGGGAACCATTTCCTCAAAGTTCTTGCCATGGAAGCCACTTTGAGAACTTTGTTGTTGCTACTGTTATTGTAAAGCAGGTGATGATGATGATGATGATGATGATGATGATGATGATGATAAATTTTATACAGCCACCCCATACCAAATTGATCTCTGGGTAGTTCACAAAGTAAACAAACTAAAACCAAAGAAAACATACAACTAAAAATACATTATAGAAAACAAAAACAAAACTACCATAGAATACAACTCAAAACCAAACCAAAACATACAAATATTATTGTATTTTAAAAATAATATCTTTCCTTGAGATCAGGTGGATTAAATATATTTAATTTTAATTGAATAATACTTAGAGTAATTACCTAGGAAGAGATAAGAAGAGATGCAAGTAGCCCTCTACATTTTTTTAAAATGAGCTTTTGGTGGGAATTCAACAACACATTTAATATCTCATATAGTTTGACTCCTCTGGCAAATGGACTACTGAAGTAGATAGCTCACTCTCAGAAAGTAATGTAAAGACTGACCATATCATAGACTCAAGTAAAGAATCAACATAATTGCTATCAGTTTGGAGATGTATATTTCAAACAATTAGATAATTCTGCTTTAATCAGACTCATCAGCATGAAAAATGGAGCAACGTAGTAGCTGATCAACAGATTTTTAATTACTACTTAACTTATATATAACCTTTTATTGTGATAGCTAGAGTTTCAGTAAGGAGATCTACTGAAAAAATGATGCCACAACATGGATTTAGGGAACAAAATAAAAATGCATAAACCAGCTAATCAGCATTCTGATACAATCCTGTCTCAAACTCTTTGTAATGGCTGATTGTTTTGTGACGGTTTTGCCACAAACCAATACTGGCAATATCATTCCCCCAAGCATGCTGACTTTTGTATGTAATAACATAGATGAGGTAGTGTGGGAATTGAGGTCAGTCTTAAGATGCTGGTGGAGAATAAATATTATGATATGTGCATTTTATATGTGTCTCTTAGCAAAAGTCAATATCTTGGTGACAGAAAAATATCCACACTTATTTGGCCATTCCATATGGCCTCATTGTGTAGCAGATATTAGAAGTAGCAGGTTGTTGGGGCTTAATTTCAGGTTAGCAGCTAGCTTGAAACCTGATTTTTTTTAGAATATTTAATAAAGTGATTAATAACAGAACAGAAAGGAACTTGTGAATACCGTGATTAAAAAGCTATATGAATGGCAAACAAAAGAATGTGATGAGATTAAAGATTTCTCATTATTGCATCCTCCTCATTTCTGACTGAGACAGTTTTTATCATAATATCTGTAAGGAAATTACTCAACTTGAAGAATACTCCAAGGCAGCTGCCATCCCTTCTCTTTGTGAGGGGGAAAGGTGTATAAAACTATTTTGTTTTCTCACCAGCCATTTCAGTTTTGTGTTTCTGAGAGGGAGAGTGTTGAAAAGGAGCTGGGGATGAGCACCCCATGCCCCTTCCTTGTCAAAAAGGCTTGGATCGGTTGTCGTGCACACGGGACAGGGCCTTCTCTGTTGCTGCCCCCAGACTCTGGAATGCTCTCCTATTCGCTCCTCGGTCTCCATCACAGCTTTTAGAAAGAGTGTAAAATCTTGGCTTTTTGCCCAGGCATTTATTTGATTATCTGCTGCTGCTCTTTGTACTCTTTATTGCTTTTATGCTTTTGTTTTAAATTTTTAATCAGATTTGTTTAATATTTTTCACTTAATATTTTAATTGTGTCTTTTTTACCATCTTGTTTTTAAATTTTTCTGTAAACCGCCTTGGGGTTGTTTTAATGAAAGGTGGTATATAAATTTAACAATCAATCAATCAATCAATCAATCAAACGTGTGTGTGTGTGTGTGTGTGTGTTTGTGTGTGTGTGTTTGTGTGAATTTGCCTATGAAGTAAGGCCCAAGATACAACAGGGACTCCTGTCTGTTGCTAACTTTTTTTCACCATGGCTCACCCGGCTCAGATAACACATGCACAGAAGGGGTATACTGCAACATTTTGTTGCGAGTCCATTCTTGTCCTCCATATTAGCTATATTTGGATATCTATTACAGGACAATATCTTATTCATATAGCTATATCATTTCTGGCCTGTTCCCATGATATCGAGTTGCTTGCCTTTAAAACAGTTTACTGTTTGGGTTTTTTGTGTGCAGTTGTTTCCACAATAGAATTTGACTCTCCTCTGTGAATTACAGAGTGCAGGCATTAGTGATGTATTTTTCTTCACTGCTGTTTTGATAGGTCAGTGTTCCCCAAACTGTCATAGTAATCTTGGCTCTCATCCAAAGCTCTTTTGGGGATACACACAAACACACCCTCCAAAAAACTGGCATAGGGTGGGGAAGTCTGTTTTGCAACAGAAGTATACACAAAGCTATATCTGACACTGAAGTGAGTGGCGAAGCCCTTACATTGTGAATCCCATATGCAAGGAACATCTGAACCTGAGTCATTGTTTTAGTACTTTCAGAACTGATGCCATTTCCATTTCCATTTTATCTATCTATCTATCTATCTATCTATCTATCTATCTAATTTATACCCCGCCCGAACTTACATCTCTGGGCGGCCAGAAACTGAAAATGACATTTTCAGTCATTTCCCCATCACAATCAACTCCCCTTTTCTTTTAATCTGTATATAAGGTCCCTGCCAATGGAGTAGCAAGTACTGGAGTAGCAAGTAATTAAGAAGTACAAAGTAAAAATAATGTTTCCTTTTCCCCTTGAGATCCCCACACCACCACTATTTTCAGTCCAAAGTCAGCTAATTGACAGAAGTCCTATAGTAGTTTTGCAGAATTCCAGTATGGACCATTTTCAACTGCTGCTGGATTCCAAGAAGGACAAATACGAATTTGATGCATTTGATAATCATTGCTGCTGTTATATCTTCGTGTGTCTACCTTTGGGAAATTAGCGAAGCAATCTATTATGAGCAAATGATTGTGTCCTGCCAGGCTAACCTGTCAATTCCAACTTTGTCCCAAAGGACTACAAGTTGTATGTGGTCTTATTTCCCCTCTTTCTTGTATTCTTGCATATTCCTGGCTCACTGAAGCTGGAGACAGAATTGAAAGTGAATTGAGAGAATCCTCCCTTCCCATGATATACACAAACATTTCTTTTGTTCCAGTGTCACTTCTCGTCAAGCACATTTTGCAGGTTTTTAAAACAATACAAAAGTCCTGTCAAATTTGTTTATCAGAAACAAAAAGTAGAATGAATATCAAATACAAGAGTGGTTGTTTCAAAACACATGCTATATGTTGGATTACATAAGGTATTTTATTTGAGGATTTAGACTCTATTTGGGGTTCTTTACATATCATTGGAACCCTAATAAGATTTTGGTGAGCATATACCTATTAATTCATCCTGGAGAGAATCTAGATATGTGGTCACTAAGAGTTGACACCGACTTGACAACACTTAATCAATCAATCAATCAATCATACCCATTAATAGATGTAATGTCATTTGTATGCACTTGTGGAAAAAACAGCAATCATTGAAAGACATTACAGAAAAAATGAATGCTGAACTAGGAAATATGATTCACTTGATACAATGCAGCATGAGGCTACCACCTATCGAAAGTTGACCCTTGATATACATCTGGATTTGATTCAACAGAAAGTGGTACTTAGGATCTACTGGACTCCTGTACAACTTCCTAAATCAGGAACAACAACAAATGCTGGAGATGTGCTCCCCTGGGGACACATTTGGTACATTTACTGTAGAGCTGCAGTGTGATCCTTCTTTTTTGGTGAGATGTCATGCTTAGATTAAAGTTGGCTCATGGCATCTCACAATCGCTAAGCACCATCTGTTGCTGGATTATAAACAGACATTGTAGGGACTGACTGCTGTGAAACAGGATTGCGTCCTGAAAGCGACTTTGGCAACCAGCTCTTTAATTTTATTAGGACTGAAATCCTAAAATTGTGGATTTGGCTACTAAAGGGGAAAAAGTGGTATATAAGAAACAGAAATGCTGGATATCTTCAGGGAAATTGGGGGAGATTTTTATTTATTTATTTTTTTGCTGGATAGTATGCAAGGGAAGTTTTATTGAGCATTTGCCTGCCTTTTCCTGGCAAACAGTTTCCCCTCCTTTGTCTCTATCTTCTCTTTTCAGTTTTTTCCTTGGGTAGGATGGGTTGACTTGATGGCACACTTTACCTTTAGGATGGGTAGTGGATGTGAGTTCTAAAATGGAGAGTGATTGGATTAAGGTATGGTGGACACTTAATCCAGGTATCTTAATGGGGGTGGTTGTGGAGTAGGTGATATTGTCAGCATAGATACTGTTGTAAACTACTGTTCTTTGTTGTAAAATATTTATTATTATTTAATAAATTGGCTAGCATCCAAAGTGATGCCAGCAGGAGGTAAAGTTACTGCAACTGTCTTCTCTTCCCAGGGCAGTTTATCAAGCCTCCCAAAAAGGAATAGGCTCCTCCCCCCCCACCCTGTAGCTGCCCATGTTACTGCCAATAGCCCCTTGACCCTCAGCAAGGGCTTTTTGGGAGGTTTGCCGTGTTGCCCAGGGAGGAGGCAAAGATGGTGCTAACTGCCTTCTGCTAGCATCACTCTGGAGGCTCTGGATCCATAACAATTGTACTGTTGGGACTGCTCAGTGATCCACATGGGTCAGTATTTTATCTAGCAACAGTGTCCCCCGAGGCCAGACAGATTTCCTCAGGGTTCAGAAACAGGGCCTGCATAAAAAGAGTGTGTGCGTTTGTCACTGACTTTGTTTTACATTCTAGAACAATTGCTTTCTTCAAGAAGAGTGACTTTAGTAACCTATACCCAGGGAATCATACATTATTTCAGTATTCTTTATATTTGTGTTTTATTCATATTCACTTGTGGAGCCTAATTACCTTCCCATCCTAGTTTACATAGGTTCTCTTGTCATGCCATTTTAACATTAGCCCTTTTAAAATTAGATGCCATGGACTGAACATCGGATCTTCTGAACACAAATCATCTCCTCTTCCACTGAGTTATGGCCCCTCCCCAAATATCAGTTTATTTGGATATGTAATTCCATAATTTGGATATGTAATTCTGACATAAGCTTTGCTCTCACTATCGCACAAATATATGCACTCCCCAGTTTGAGCTGGAAGAAACAACTGGAAAGGTCTATTCAGCTGCATTTTGCGAACAGGCCATGGAACGAGTGACTATTTTGAAAACATTTATACAGTGCAGTCCTGAAGAGTCCTTCATATGAAACTGAATTAGCTGATACAGGTTCTCTTGAAAATATTTGGGCAAGTATTGAGTTGGTATTGGGACCAGCTCCTCTTGTAGACAGGCTTGTGTTATTTCTGGGTAGAAAGTAGCTCTCAATAAGTGAAGTCTTCCTCTTTCTTCTCTTTCCTGAAAGAGGCACAAATCTACAAGCAGGGCTCCACGAATCCCATAAGATCCTCCCATTGAAGGCTTTAAGAACCATAGGAGCAGCATTAATGGCTGTCCTGTCTTCTCAAGTAGTTGGTCCTGGATGCCATGGAGGGGGTGTATAGAAGGAACAAGCAGGGCAGTTCATCTGCTGTCCATCTTCCCAGCAGTATAATGTTTAGGGAGATTCTCATAAATTGGAAGAAATTAAGAATCATTTTAAAGAATAATTATTTAAAAACAACTACAACATTATTAAAATTAAGCAATTTTAAACATTTATTCCTAGATTCAGTTCTACAAAGGCGCTCACTCACCCCTTCTCCAGCCCTTCCGCTTCTGCTGTCGCGGCCACCTTTTTGTATTGCCATTCCCTCCACTTGTGAGATGCTGGGCGCCAACCAAACCCCACTGACTCGCCATGTCCAACGAAAAGCCCAAGGAAGGAGTGAAGACTGAAAATAAAGACCCAATTAATCTGAAGGTTGCAGGGCAAGATGGATCTGTGGTGTGGTTCAGGATTAAAAGGGATACACGATACGCCACTTATCAAGCTAATGCAAGTCTATTGCAAACGACAGTTGGTAATGGAGGATGAAGATACAATTGGCATGTTCCAGGAGCAAACAAGAGAAGTCTACTAAAAGGGAGAACCAAATTTCATTTCCCACAGACAATATATTTACAATTAGAAAAATGAGACTTGGTTCAGCCACATCCTGAATTCTGCAGTATAGCTTTCTCTCTTCCTTGATTTCTTTTCCTGTTCCTTCTGTTGTAGATAAAGTAACTGGTGCATGTGCACAGAAATATATATATGTGCACAGATGTGTGTGTGTGTGTGTGTGTGTGTGTGTGTGTGTATATAAACTAAGTGGTCAGTGGTATGTTTTGATCAACATCTTCTGGAGATAAGGTGGCAAAAACAAACGTCTATGAAAATACCCTGTTTCTCCATTAGTGGCATGCTCATTTAACTTTTATATTTATAGTTCAATAAGTTATTTTGCTCTCATTGCTGAAAGAAAAAAAACACCTTGCATTCCTTATTTGATTGGATGTCAATGTTTCCTTTTACCATTGTACAACCAAGAACAATTTTATAACTTTTTTGTATGTAGCTGTTACGTGTACAGTTATCTGTCTTTAAAGGTAAAGTGTGCCGTCAAGTCGGTGTCGACTCCTGGCGACCACAGAGCCCTGTGGTTGTCTTTGGTAGAATACAAGAGGGGTTTACCATTGCCATCTCGTGCGCAGTATGAGATGATGCCTTTCAGCATCTTCCTATATCGCTGCTGCCCGATATAGGTGTTTCCCATAGTCTGGGAAACATACCAGTGGGGATCTGAACCAGCAACCTCTGGCTTGCTAGTCAAGTCATTTCCCCGCTGTGCCATAAAGAAGGGGTAAATTACTCTTATCTTGGATAGTTTTTCCTTCAAGTAATGCTTGTTTACTAGATACGGTAAGCTTCTTGTTTAAAATAAAATTTTAAAAAATTATCCCTAGGTTCTATACAGTCCAACCATCTCTCTTTAGCAGTTATAGTTCCTATTTTCTGGTTACTTGTACCTCTTACATCACTGTCCCTATTTAGCCTTTGGGAGAGATTTGAAGATGTCTTTCAAAAACTGCATTAGTGTGCATAAATGTGCATTTGAGTTGCCACTTTAGTGGATTTTAGTCCTATTGCAAGTCTCTAGAAATTATATCTCTGAATGGAAGAATTCCTGACTCAAGCACACATGCATGTAAATGTAGGCGCTATCTATTGCATACTTTGCCACTGCACATGCAGTTGTGATGAGATTCATTTTGAACTGCTAAGATTTATTACAGCAGAATTATATTTTTCTAATATACAGTGAGGGAAATAAGTATTTGATCCCCTGCTGATTTTGTCCGTTTCCCCCGACACAGAAATGACCAGGCTATAATTGGAATGGTAGGTTTATTGTAGCTGTGAGAGACGGAATAACAACAAACAAACCCTCAAAAGCCCAGTGCCCAAAAGTCAGCGATGGATTCGCATTGTAGTGAGGGAAATAAGTATTCGATCCCTTCACAAAAGATGTCTTAGTACTTGGTGGCAAAACCCTTGTTGGCAATCACAGAGGTCAGACGTTTCTTGTAGTTGGCCACCAGGTTTGCACACAACCCAGGAGGGATGTTGTCCCACTCCTCTTTGCAGATCCTCTCCAAGTCAGAAAGGTTTCGAGGCTGATGTTTGGCAACCCGAACCTTCAGCTCCCTCCACAGATTTTCTATGGGATTAAGGTCTGGAGACTGGCTGGGCCACTCCAGGACCTTCATGTGCTTCTTCTTGAACCACTCCTTTGTTGCCTTGGCTGTGTGTTTTGGGTCATTGTCATGCTGGAATACCCATCCATGACCCATTCTCAATGCCCTGGCTGAGGGAAGGAGGTGCTCACCCAAGATCTGACGGTACATGGTCCCGTCCATCGTCCCTTCGATTCGGTGAAGGTGTCCTGTCCCCTTAGCAGAAAAACACCCCCAAAGCATAATGTGTCCACCTCCATGTTTGACGGTGGGGATGGTGTTCTTGGGCTCATAGGCAGCATTCCTCCTCCTCCACACACGGTGAGTTGAGTTGATGCCAAAGAGCTCGATTTTGGTCTCATCTGACCACAACACTTTCGCCCAGTTCTCCTCTGGATCATTCAGATGTGCATTGGCAAACTGCAGACAGGCCTGTACATGTGCTGCCTTGAGCAGGGGGACCTTGCGGGCACTGCAAGATTTCAGTCCTTCACGGCATAGTGTGTTACCAATTGTTTTCTTGGTGACTATGGTTCCAGCTGCCCTGAGATCATTGACAAGTCCCCCCCGTGTAGTTCTGGGCTGCTTTGTCACCAATCTCATGATCATTGCAACTCCACGAGGTGAGATCTTGCATGAAGCCCCAGACCGAGGGAGATTGACAGTTATTTTGTGTTTCTTCCATTTGCAAGTTATTGTGCCAACTGTAGTCACCTTCTCACCAAGCTGCTTGGCGATAGTCTTGTAGCCCAGTCCAGCCTTGTGCAGGTCTACAACCTTGTCCCTGACATCCTTCGACAGCTCTTTGGTCTTGGGCATGGTGGTGAGTTTGGAAGCTGAGTGATTGCTTGCTTCTATGGACAGGTGTCTTTTATACAGGTACTGTAACAAGCTGGGATTAGGAGCACTCCCTTACAGAGGGTGTTCCTCATCTCAGCTCGTTACCTGCATATAGTGAAAAGACACCTGGGAGCCTGAAATCTTGCTGGTTGATAGGGGATCGAATACTTATTTCCCTCACTACAATGCAAATCCATCGCTGACTTTTGGGCACTGGGCTTTTGAGGGTTTGTTTGTTATTATTCTGTCTCTCACAGCTACAATAAACCTACCATTCCAATTATAGCCTGGTCATTTCTGTGTCAGAGGGCAAACGAACAAAATCAGCAGGGGATCAAATACTTATTTCCCTCACTGTATATTTAGCCAACAAAAGCACCCTTATGGCTTTTAAATAACCAGATCCAGGAGATAGCTAAGTTGATTATTCCTTGGCTGTCTAGACAAACCTGTTTGTTGGCATGGCTTCCCACCACCCCAACTGCTCATCCAGGTAGCAAATACTGTGGCGTGTGTTTGAACTGTTGCTATTCTGCAACTATAATTATGTAATTCACTATAATTCTTTTTATAAAAGGAAACGATTGGGGTCAATTTACTAATAGTTGCTTCCAAAGTTATTGCACTTTAAATGCTAACAGTATCTATTTTACATTAAATACTTACAGCTAACTGTGGGGAAAGAGTCTTTACAGTGATGTGTAATAATGGTACAGAGGCTTTGGTGAAAGAATACCTTAGGATATTACAGCACACAGGAGCATCCTGTGAAGTGAGTCCAGTTACACTGCAGACTAACATGACCAGATGGTATGGTAGAAAGCTCTAAAGAAGAAAGATGCACTGAGACTTTTGTCTTTTTTAAAACCTTGGCCCATAGGGTGTATATCTATTATATATTTTGAAGAATTTGTTTATTTGTTTGTACAAAATAAAGTCATACTTCTCGATGACCTACAGATACCAAACTTTGTATGCACAATCCTGCCATTGAAATTAACTGAATGCCCTACTTTTTACACTGGAATGTTCTTAGCGAAAATTTTAAAAAAATTGTACTTTTTTGAAGAGATTCTGAATATCGTACTTCCTGATTAACTACAGATACCAAATTTTTCCACGAGCTGTCCTGACACTTAAATTAGCTGAATGCATTACTTTTTACACTGGAATATGGATGGTGAACATTTAAACAATTTTTTGGATTGTTTTAAAAAGAAATCCTTAATATCATCCTTTCTGATTACCTACAGATACCAGATTTTGCATGAATACACCTGTCACTTAAAATAGCTGAATGCACTGCTTTTTGCACTGGAATATGTTGGGGACACGGTTTTTTAATTTTTATTTTTAAAAAGCAGAAATTCTGAATCAATCACTGTATTTTAGCTGTTATTGTTCTCAGCAGATTTTTCAACACTTGATAACCAGATCAATAATTCCAAAATGACATCATACTCAAGAAAAGCAGTTTTTCTCAGATTCAAATTAAACACATACGGGTATTATACAAAATGATTAATTTTTGAAGTTGAAATTCTACACATTTCAAAGCGTTCTTTTACTTCCCTTTTGCAAGCACGTTAATTAATACAAAATTCTATTACATATATTTAATTTCTTGAACTCGCTTAGAAGCGTAATCTATGCAAAATGACTTTGCTGGTTTCTTAGACTGCCCCTAGCCATGACTTCCCACACGTGACAAAGCACAAGAGAATTATTTTTGTTGGAAACTCCCATGCAGGTTCTAGTCCTCCTCTAGCTAGCCAGCAAAGAGTCCATAGAAAAGCATGAATTGTGCTCGAAGGCGCCCCCGCCCATAAGAAGAAACTGGTAATAGCTGCACCCCGAGCCGTGACTCGCGTCAATTCCTCTCTCCCCGCCCAAGCATCCGCTTACCCCCGGTTCGAATTAACTGCGGTCCAGGGCGAACTGCCAGGACCAAGGGCAGTCCTGAGCTGAAGGATTGGCAGTAGTAGTGGGAGGGGAAGATACTTCTTCTTGCTTTCACCCCCCAGCCAGCCATGGGAATGGTACGGTGCAACCACCCTTAGCTGAATCCTGTCTTCCCCCGCGCCCCAGTTCAGAGAACCCAGCTTCTAGTTTTGGAGGGCGGCAAAGTGCTCAAAAACAGAATTCCCATCCCCGCCCGCCACTGCCTTCCCAAAACAGCTTCATTTGGGTCAAGAGTGCTTCACTAAAGGAGTTCATTTTACTGAACTGAACTCCCCCTCACCATACAGTAACCCATATCTCCCCGCCCAAAGTGTCTACTCCTCCCCGAAAACAGAAAAAGAGAGATTTGCTCCTCATGCTTTGCCTCTGTCTGCATCCCAGAGTCTGGGGTGGTGGGGGCGGCTGAAAATCCTGGACAGGCCGGCACACCACTCTCTCAGATTTGGACTTCGGTTCCCAGACGGGCTGCTGCTGCTGCTACTTCTGCTAAGCGACTTCACTCACAGCCGGGTCGGCTTCAGCTGAGTAAAAATCGAAATTGGAACGCATGCCCCCGTCACCTGAAAAACATCCCACAACTTTTAAAAACGATACTTTTCCCCCCTTCACGCCTTTAAATGGACTTTATTACAAGAAATAACGCATGCATACATTATGTAATTTCTACATTTCGAGTGAAGACTTCACGTAGTACCCATACATTAGGCAGAAACTCTGTGATAGCTTTATGCAGGGGTTGAAGATCCCCCCTAAACATTTAAGGTGTGCTTCCTTCCAAGTGCTTTTCTGTCCTCCAAAAACATTTTGCTCCCTAGTCAAAAGTGCCTTTCCTCTCCTCTCCCCTCCCAAATATGAGTTGCTCCTAAAGCTTTCCCTTCGCCTCACCCCTGGCGAGGGTTGCCAACATTTCATTGCCAGAATGAGGGACACAAGTTGTGGGGGCTGGCTGGGGTTGGGAGGTGTATGCTGTGGTAATCAGGAGCCTGCTTATCATTGACGTATATGTAATCGAATTATATGCTATTAAATAAATGAGGGACAAATGCTGTCCCTATAGGGACCAACATTTCATCCCTGAAATGAGGAACATGCTGCGAAATGAGGGACAGTTGGCAACCCTACGCCCCTGTAAAGCTGATATGGTTATCTAGGTCTAGGACAGTATCCAGGCAAAGTGAAGCATTTTAAATCTCTGTTGATTTCAACAGGAGAGATTTAAGCACGGTGGTAGCTGCCCCATTGAAATCAATAGGGCATACACAAGTGCTTGCTTTGTCTAGTTCGTGTTCAGGAAAGTATTCAAGTAATGCACCTCTCAAATTAAATGTTTATGCCAAACTTTCCTAGTACTTGGTGGGGAGGAAGGATTCATGTGAAGAGCACAGCTTTCAGTTACTTCCATGGTTTATTTATTTTCTTTATTTACTACATTTTTATACTGCCTTTCTGCCTTGACAAAGGCACCCAAAGCGGTTTACAATATTAAAAGAAGCAAATTACAGAATGTTAGTAAAACCTTGTCTCAGGCTGTTGGCTCTTTTCAGGACAAGAGCTCCTCCCTGGCTCCTTTCCCGCCTTCCTCTCAGAGCACTCGGGTCTTTCCCCAGTTTTCAGAATCCTTTTCATTATAATAATGCCTTGTGATCTTTCGCTTCCAGCTGGCTTGTTTTTGTCTACCTCGAATAATGTCCATGAAGCCCAAACCGCTTGGCCCCTCATCAGGCTACCTAGGAAACTCGTGGAGTTTGGCTGGCATCTCATTTTTCGGCAAATGAGTAAACAATGAAAGTGAGACCGGCGGGCGCTGGGGGAGGAAGAGGGGTAGGTAATGACTGCACCACTCGTCAGCCCAGTTGTTGCATCCTCTCCGGGAACAAAACTAATTAGCACCGCCACCCGACGGTGTAGCTGACAGTGTCCAGAGAGCAAGAGCGGCGGCCTCGTGGTGGTGTAAACAAAACACCTCCCTCTCCCACCCCAAGGGGAGAGGGCTGCAGCCGGAGAAAAAGCGCAGATCTCCGTGTCTGTTGTGAAGCTTTGCACCTCCATCCCCCGCAGCCCAGTGAGCCCACCCCATCGCCCTGCGCCGGCCCAAACGGACCGGGTTGGCACGAATCCAACAGGCACAGAGAGGAGAGCCCCTAGCGGCACCCCGGCGGCGCCTCTCTCTCTTTCTCGCGCTCCCCCAAACATGCACCGCAGTTAGCAAACATATTTCAAAGCGCGCGCGCGATGGGGCAGCGGGTGTCCGCTGGAACGCAGCGCCTCCTTGCCCTTCCCCGAAATGACCGCGCTGCACGCGGTGCCAGTACTCTGTGAATTGTCATTTGCTTACGTGCCCTCTTCTAAGATGGCCGCAGTGCAGGCGGCGCCAGTATCTTCACGTTGTTCCCGGAACTGAGTGATGCGAAGGAAGTTGGACGGAGGAATTGGGAGGGAAGGAGCTGCGCTTACCCTGACCAGCGGCGATCAGCCAAGGCAAGACGGCAAACAGCCCCAGGGGGGCGGGGAAGGTGCGTGCTCAAACGGAGGGACAAAGAGAGAGAGAAAAGTGTGCATGCATCCATGTATGTATGTAGGCTGGATGAGTCCTCTAGAGAAAACTTAAAGGAGAGAGGGGGTGGTTGGCGTCGTATAGAAATGCTGAAAGTAATACCTGTTCGTGGCCTTTGAGTTTAAGGGAAAAGGAGGGGGCAGAGCAAGAGAGTGGGGAACTATCAAAACAAGGGAGACTGGTTTTTTGCGTTTGTGCAGCTAGCTGCAATTAACCCATTTTGGCCAGACCACCCATGCCCACCACACCCACTCCTTAACTTCTAAAAAGGTCCTGGGGTTCATCTGTTTGGGAGCCACGATATCTGTCCTGGATGCCTTATTCTTAACCCTATGTGAGAACCGGCTGCAGCGGTTTAGGGAAGAGGGAGAGCAGGGCAGATGCTTTGTACGTGTTTAGAGGCAGGGTTCATTGTTGGTTCATGTATTCTTGCCCTGGTTCTGGAAATAGACTGTGGGCCTGGGCCTTGGTAAGCCCCCGAAGCATTAAGCCACTGTCAGTTATCCGATTTTAAACTCAAATTGCACTACTGTTGTTTCTGGATTTTCCCTCCAATGGACAAAAATGGACCAATATGTCCAATTATAGTTGTTGTCCTGCTTTGAACAGTCAGCAATGTAGTCCAGTGTTCTATGTATTTCAGGGGAAAATGTGCTCTTTTGTTACAGTGAAAGTATTTTTGTATATCTGAGGGTATCTGTTTACTATTAAACATCATTATAGTGTGTGAATCTTATTTTTAAAGTCTTATTATAACTTCCTGAAATTGTTTTCTAAGTAGTAAAGTGGGAAATGATCCTTTTAAAAGTAAGTCTTTCTTGATTCAGGTGCTTAGTGGCTACTTAAGAATGGGAGGGAGATTGATTCATGTTTATTAATCTTATCATCCTTTGTTACATATCCACAATTCTATAGAATAGAATTTCTCACTTCACCCCATAGACATGCATTGAAGTGGGGTTTGGGAAAGGCTTGTGGTTTGTCACCTTGGTTGTGAACATAAAAGGAATTTTTAAAGCCAAGGATGTTAAAAGAGCTAATTTTGGGTTGTAATCTTGTGTGTATGTTCCCTTAGGCTTTTCTGTTTCATGTAACATAACTCGAATTATAAGGCATTTATAATGTGTAAAGTTCATTGAGAAAGAGGGGAACAGATGCAAAGGAAAGGATTCTAGTTGTGGGAAAGCATGTTTCATAGGGTCAAAGGCACCCCATCAGCTTGTTTTTCATTTAAACTGTGGTTTTGACAATGGAGATCAGTAGTGAGGGTGGGGGACTCTTTATTTGCCTGGCCTTGAGATTAACAAGAAATAGTATATTTCTCAGTTTGCATGATCTCAGAGTAACTGCCATCAGGTGTAAAATATCCACAGATGACATTAATAGTGTGCACATTGTCATAGCCACATGTGGATCATGGTTCTTCTCTTTTTGGTGGTGAGAAAACCAAGTATACCATGAGAGGAAAAGGATGTACAGTTTGGGCTTCTCAGGCACAGTAGGAAGTGTGAGAAGTGTGTTGTTCCTTCCTTCTCTAATAGCAGCTTACTAGTTTTCAGTCTGTGGTCATAGTACCAAGAGGTGGCTATGTATTTAAAAGCATACCTTATGTGGCTACTCAGAAGGAAAAAGTATGGTTAGAGATAAGTAGCTTAAAGATGCCTTTCTTTTGCTTTAGTATTAATTTATCTGGATTTGTAGTTTATGAAGTGCAGTGTTTATAATATATATATTTGTGGCTTAGCAATGACTTGAATACTGCAATAATGTTTTTGTTCAGGGTTCTGAACTGTCTCGTCCTCACAAGGAATATTCCATGATGACTCCCAAGTGATTACTGAAAGTGTTACAACTTGAAGATGATAAAAACCTCAGGCTATCAAATATGCTAAAAAATGTCGTCCTCCTCAGCTGGGTTTTATCCCACAAGGGAAAAGATTCAGGTACCTGTATCTTTTTTTCCTTGCAGAATGAAAAGCTGCTGGGGAGAGCAACAGCAGAGATGGTGATGCTCTTATGGGGAGAGAGGTGAATATATTAAAGTATCCCATCAGGAGTGTCAAGTGCCAACTCTAAGGGGAAAGTGACTTTCTCTCCCTGGCACAGCAGTAATGTTGGATGGGGCATATTCTCCTTACAGGAAAGGTTGAAGTCCTCCAGCAGTGGGTAAAGTTGTTGTGCCGTCTCGTCAGTGTTGACTCCTGATGACCACAGAGCCCTTTGCTTGTCTTTGGTAGAATATAGGAAGGGTTTACCATTGCCATCTCCTGCGCAATATGAGATGATGCTTTTCAGCATCTTCCTATATTGCTGCTGCCCAATGCAGGAGTCTAGGAAACATACCAATGGGGATGGGAACCAGCAACCTCTTGCTCCCGAGGCAAGTTACTTCTCCACTGTGCCTTTAGGTGGCTCCGGCAGTGGATACTCTAGTTTAAATAGAGAAGGGTGGTTGAAGTTTCCTGATTGTAACTATCCCTTCTGAACAAGGCAAACCATTGTGAAAGGATCACATAATGAACTGTATCCTAAGACTTCCTTGCTTTGGAAGCAGGAAACTATAAGAAACAACCCAAAGTGATGTAGTGGTTAGAGTGCTGGACTAGGACTGGGGAGACCTGAGTTCAAATCCCCATTCAGCCATGAGACTTGCTGGGTGACTCTGGGCCAGTCACTTCTCTCTCAGCCTAACCTACTTCACAGGGTTGTTGTGAAAGAGAAACTCAAGTATGTAGTACACCGCTCTGGGCTCCTTGGAGGAAGAGCGGGATATAAATGTAATAATAATAATAATTATTATTATTATAGAGAGGGGCAATTCCTCAGTGACAGCATGTGCCTGCTTTGCATGCAAAAGGTCTCAAGTTTTTGATTCCTGGTATTTCCAGGTAAAAGGAACTTGGGTAACAGTGTTGAGAGAACTCTACTTGAGGACTTGGAGAGCTGCTGTTGCTGCCTATCAGTCAATAATAAACTGTACTAGAAGGATCAAGAGTCTGTCAGTTTAAGGAAGCTTAATGTGCCCATCTTTATAATTAGCATGGAATTAGACTAGCACCATAGTGGGTTGATTTATATCAGGATGACTTAAATAACTGAGAGAGAAACGGATATAAATTCATATATTTCATTAATAAACATAGTCACTCTTAACATTCTGGTTGGTCTGTATACAGTCTAGGAGCATAAGCATAATCCCCAGCTGTGGTCATGTAGCCTGTGTACTGCAGAGAAAAGAGACAGATTTTTGTTTGCCTTTCTTTGTACTCAGGCAAAGATAGTTGGGGAAGATCACTTACTTGAGAGTTAAAGCTGCAGTTCTATGCACACACTTATTTGAAAGTGTCTTACTGAAAAAAGTGACATTCCAGTCCTGTGCATGGTTTGTTCAGGACTATCTAGATCAGAACTGGTAGTTAGTGGGCAAAATATTTTCTCTGTGAGATGGAAAGTAAGTGTGCCTGCTGTTTGCTTAGTAGAGTACTAAATATTCATAACTTGAGAAATGAACACATTTGTAGAGCTGAAGTAGTTGGAGAGCATAAAGTTGTAAGAACACTTGCTGATATACAGGGTGACATTTACTGGATGCTACAATGACTTGCTACTCTTGGAGTTGAGTAGGAAGCCAGTAGGACCACTTATCCCACTAGGTATATATCATATAACTCATTGTGTCATTGATAATGCTTAACCTCAAAAGTCAAAGGACCATTTTCCTCTGGCTCTTTTTTGCATAGCAAAGCAGCTTATATGTTAGATGATGAAGATGGTAATTCAGTTTTAAGAGATTATACTAGTTTGTTTTACATTCAAGGTTTATGTTAAATCAGGGTGTGTGTGTGTGTGTGTTTTTTTTAAGACTCACACTTTACAATTGATGTGTTTAAAAACAAACAAACTTGTGCAGCTTTGGTGGGAAAAAGTGTGGTGTCATTTGAAAGCACCTGTGGTCTACGTTGTACTCTCTCCAGACATATGAGGGTATTTTGAGGGTTTGATGAGAAATCTGCATTTTCATTTCCTGGGTTTTAGAGAAAACAAAAAAAAGTTTTCAGTATGCAGCAATTAATATTGAAGTTTAATTTCACTGCCAGTTGAGGAGCTACAGACAAAAAACAGGGATAGCAAAGTTGCTGCAAAGCAGCGTTTCATGGAAACCTTCATTTTAAGCAAAACCATTGCATGAAACCTATATTGAACACCACACTTTTATAGAGATTTGATGCTCTACAATTTTCATATTTAACATTTTCCTGTCAGAGCAACAGTTTGTGAGATATATGTGAAACATGATTTCTGGTGGCCGTTTTTTCAAAATGGCGGCCAAAGTCCTAATAATCAGGATTTGTAGTATACTTACTGTTGTACTTACTCGGCATCTGTACCAATTTTCAAAACTTTGGGTTTCCCCCCATTGTTTCCTAAAATTGACCTAAAATGACTGGACAATTAGGCCATTGATAGGACATTGTTATCAGTTTTGAGCCATCCCACCATTTACATTTTTTGGCTCTCCATAAAGACAAAATTGAAATTGTAATATTGTAAATGATGATGTATCTTAAAACTGTTATAACTCTAATCCTGTTGTTGTTCACCAGTGACTGGAGACTTTTTTTCTTTTTGGCCTGGCGTGTGTGGAACTTGATGATATGGTGCTTTCTTTTTTTCTTTTTCTTTGCAGTGAAGCCCTCATTTCAGAACATCCATTCCACACCTTTCATTGCCAGATATTGTAGATGACTTTGACATCTGTACTAAGAGGGTGAAGCACCACTAGAAATGTTTAAAAATCAATTACTCTTGCAGTGGCATATCTTGCACCATGTATACATTCATGAAGGACTTGTATTTAAATAGTGCATTTCTGGTTTCATTCATATCCCATTTGAAATCTGCTAATCCCATTTGAAATCTGCTAATCTTGTTCATCTAACTGGTGGTCTTTCTTATTTGCCTAGTATTAATTAAAGGAAAACTAAAATTTGTTTTGCTTCTGTGGCTCATTGGTATTGTGCTGTGCTATTTTGATACTGGGGAAGTATTTTTTTAATTTCAAATCTGCAAATCTAAATAAGGATGCCACATAATTAAGAATAACAGAATGTATGACTGGAAAAGGAATGTGATGGAGAATTTGGGAACTATAGACTGCTTCTGTGTTGAGTAATCATATTGGTGACTAGAATGCATTTTGAAATATGTTGTGCTCTTTTGATTACTCTGTGGGTTGTATTTTTAATTAAACACAAATGCTTTACTTCTAGCTGTGAATTCCATTACAAGATTGGTTATAAGTTACCAAAACGACCAACCTCCACAAATATAGAAATGGGTGGAATCATTTCCAGATGGCGGGTAAGTAAATCTTCGGGACTAGTGGTGCATGTTTTTGTATTGTAAGAAGAATAGTTATTGCTCAAATGCTGTTTCTAAAATGTTGTGGTGATACTGACCTGAATTTGTTCAGTATACTTAGGTCAGGAATCTATTCCTCTTACACTGATAAGTAAAACACTCTAAAGTGCTTTTACTTTGACTTGCAAGCTGAGCCTTCCAAACAAAATAAAGGACTACAATTTTGCATAATGTATTGTCAGACAGCATACTTCTGGCCTAAATTATCCGTCCCTTCCTAAACGGAGGCCAGAATCCAACTCTGTTGTTTGCTTAAGGCAGTTGAAATGAATTGACTCTTAAATGCTGTGCGCTGCATTGGATTGTGGCCAGGTCTACTGGGAGGAGTTGCCCTGAGCAGGTGTTCCAGAAAAATATGTTGTCAACAGCCAAGCTCTAATCAAGTATTGTCTAGAAAAAAGTATTTGCCAGCATGAAATCTGCTGAGGGCAGTTTTGTGTTGACTTAAGCCAGTTCTGTGACCTTTTCACAGCAACATGATCTTTCTGTTTCTGAGAGCCCCACTTGCTATAGATTGCCCTTTATATTGGATCACTGTTACAATTTTTAGAGCCAATATTTTTAGTTTGCAATTTAGCTTTTCACTGTTTTAATATTGATGTATTACTAATTATTTATGTTTTAATCTTTTGTAAGCTGCTCTAGAATAAAAGATAAAAGGTGGTCTAAACATGCAATAAATATTTTTGATTAAAAAAAACCTTTGGCATTTATATAGTGCTTGCATATCTTCAGAGTACATCATATCAGTCAGCCCTATTAAAGTAGGTCAGTATTGTTATCTCTATGTTACAGATTTCAGGGGTGTGTGCTGAAGTTAAAAGAATAGTAATATGTTGGAGGAGTATATGTTGGAGGAGTTGTTCACTTCCATGGCCCCCGTCCAACTAAGTTAGCTATGGCAAAGTACTATTACAAGCCATTTGATTTAAGCTGGTCATAATTCATTTCTTCAATTGGTTTCAGAACTAATTTTAGCAAGATCCCCATATTCACTTGGGTTTTGAATAAGGTAATGTTGAGCCAGCATAAATGAAGCAATAAATATACTTGGAAAGGTAGCTCTCTTTACTTTATCTGGTTGTGAAATTCAAAAGAATTTTAAGTGAAGTCTGTGTGTATGATATGTCTTTTATGAAGGCTGTATGTGTAGTGGAACTTAAATTAGCATATGGGAGTTTATTTTTAAAATTGAATGTATCATGCAGCAGTCTTCTTTACTAAACATATAGAAAAGTCATTGGTTTACAGGTATATTTAAATCATAATAATAAACTTGTTAGCTGCTCTATTGTATTGATTTATTTAAAATATTTCTATACCACCCAAAACTTGCATCTCTGGGCGACTTATAATTAAAATAATGTAAAACATTAAATCAATTAACAATTAAAATAATTTAAAGCATTTAAACATTTAAAACTCAATGTTAAAAATATTAAAACTATAAATCTGGGTGAATAAACATTTCTTCAATGCCTTTTAAAAAGTTATCAGAGATGGAGAGGCTCTTATTTCAATAGGGAGTGCATTCCAAAGTCCAGGGGCAGCAATGGAGAAGGCCCATTCCTGAGTAACCACCAGACGAGTTGGCGGCAACCACAGACGAACCTCTCCAGATGATCTTAACAAGCGGTGGGGCTCATGGCGAAGAAGACGTTCTCTTAAATACCCAGGGCCTAAGCTGTTTACGGCTTTATAGGTAATAACCAGCACCTTGTATTTTGCCCAGAAATGTATCGGCAGCTAGTGTAGTTCTTTCAACCCAGGAGTAATATGGTCTCTCCTAGATGACCCAGAGACCAACCTGGCTGCCGCATTCTGGACCACCTGCATTTTCCAGACTACATACAAAGTCAGCCCCACATAGAGTACATTTCAGTAATCCAGCCTAGAAGTTACCAGCATATGCACCACCATTTTGAGGTCGTTCATCTCAAGAAATGGATGCACCTGGCGTATCAGCCAAAGCTGATAAAAAGCACTGGGGAAGCTATTCCATAAACAGGGTGCCACTACAGAAAAGGCCTTCTCCCTAGTAATCACACGCCTCACCTCATTTGGCGGGTTACTTGGAGCAAGGCCTCTGAAGATCTTAAGATCTGAATTGGGACATATGGGGTAAGGTGCTTTCTCGGTAACCCGGTCCCAAGTTTTTTAGGACTTTAAAGGTTAAAACTAGCACTTTGAATTGGGTCTGGAAACTGACTGAGAGCTAGTGCAGCTGACGAAGCACTGGAGTGATATCAAATCACCGATCTCCAGTCTTGCAGCCCTATTTTGTACCAACTACAGTTTCTAGATCGTTTTCAGAAGCAACTCCATGTATAAACGCATTGTAGTAATCTAAGTGGGATGTTACCAGAGCATGGGTAATGGTGCCCAAGCTATCCCCATTCATGTAAGTTCGCAGTTGGTGTATCTTTTGTGTATAGAGAATATTTAATTTTTTGCTTGTGAGCAAGTTTCATAATTCACATCCACTTACTTTAATAAAGTTCTGACTTCATAGATTAGACACATCTATATTTACTTAGAGAATAATTAGGCTCCTTCCCATATGACCCCTTATTGTACAGGGGTGTGTGTGTGTGTGTGACTTTGAGAAAGAAGTGTACGTAGGAAGCTGCCTTCTACAGAGTCAGACCATTGGTCTATCTAGCTCAGTATTATCTACAGTGACTGGCAGTGGCTCTCCAAGGTTCCAGACAGGAGTCTTTCCCTACCCTACCTGGAGATGTCAGGGATTGACTCTGGGACTTTCTGCATGCAAAGCAGATGCTCTGCCACTGAGTTATGGCGCTTGATCTAGCAAAGGCCATGCACAGCTGCAGTGCTGTGTCTTGCAGGCTGCACAGAGCATTGGCATGCCCAAGGTTGAGGCATCTTTCAGCATATAATACATACTTGTAGTCACCCATCCAAATGTAAAACAAGGCAAATCCTGTTTAGCAAAGGGGACAATTCATACTTGCTACCACAAGATTGGCTGTCTGCTCCCAAATATATATTGCCACATTAAAATGTGCGTGTATCTTGATCAAGGACAGTCCAACACGTTTTGCTGCCTGCGGTAACAGACAATATGACTCTCCCTGCCATCTGCAGGCAAGTGCATCTTTGATGGTGGTAGGGGGCAGTACTAGCTTTCCCTGCTCCTTTCCTCACATCCACATTTGAGGTGGCTGCCTCACCCTGCCTCATGGAAGGGCTGCCCCAGTTTTGATCCAGGTACACACTTATTAAATTTTTATCCTACTCTTCCTTCAAAAACATTCAGGACAGTATTCATGGTGTTTTGCCATTTTATTCTCACATCTGCCCTGAGGGATAGGTTGTGCAGAGAGATACTGACTTGTTAAGGCCTCCCAGAAAGCTTCATGGCTGAATGGTAGGGATGTGCACTGAATTGCTTTGGTGCACATCCGGCGAAGGGTTCCCTTAAGAGGAGATGAGCATATTGTTAAATCATGGTTTAGCACTGCATTTGAACTGGATGTGTGTGTGAGGGAGGGCGGGGGGAGAGAGACAGAGTGAGAGCGAGAGAGAGCGAGAGTGCGAGCCTTTTCTGCTTACACATTGCATTTATTGGGTTAGGGTGATAACCTATTGTCCCCAAGCATCTGCTTCCCATAGAACAGGGCAGCCCCCTAGTTGTTAGACTAGAACTCCCATCCTCCCCTGCCACAGTGGCCAGTTAGTCAGGGATGATGCAAGTTGTAGTCCAGCATCTGCAGGAGGACCAAAGTTGTGCAGCCCTGCCATGGGCCTTGGTAGACAGAGAAAAATAAAGCATGGACCTTGGTAGACAAAGAAAATAGAGAAAAATAAAGCTTTAAATAGTTGGATGTATCTTCCTCAAATCTGTTTTGATCCCAGAGTTTTGAGATTTAATTCAAAACCCTAACATTTGTTTTCATCAATATTTTGTTCACCAGACCTATAAAATCATAGCCTTCTACTGTATGTTAGCAGGTTTTAGTAGCTTGGCTTTTGTTGTTGTTGCTTATTTTGAATAAATGGGAATAAAACAATCAAACTTTTAAAAATTTCTAGTAGTTTTAGTATTGAAATTTCAAGAACTACCTTCAAAGATGAAGATGAGCTCCAGGGTTTCCCCAATGTAAACCTTGCTGCAAAAGGAGAATACTTAGTTTGAAACAATAAAATCATTTATAGCATATGTAAGCAACTTTGTAAATGGATGATTGTTAAAATGGAAATGTTATCAACTACAATTTCTTTATGCTTGCTTCCTCTTTTTGCTGAAATAATCTCTCCATAAACTTATCAGTAGAGTTGGCATGCTAATCAACCTATCAAATATTTCCTAGTGAGCTGCCACATGCTCTGCAATAGGTGTCCTTGGCCGCTATTATGAAAGCAGTTGCTACATGGCGGTTCTGTATGATTTTGAGAAAGTGATTGGTCTAGATGAGTCAACCATACCGACACCCTTTTCTGAGTAATCTACTGGTTTCGTACATCACAACATTGATCCATGATGCATGCTTATGTGATGTTTTAAACCACCTACAGTCGAATACCGCCTTGGGGTTTTCTTTTAACGAAAGGCGGTATAAAAATGTTAAACAAACAAACAAACAAACAATGTGGTGTTCTTGGGATTACCATCCCTCTGCAAATATTAGTGGTGGTCTTCCCATTGCAATTCGTTTCGAGAAGGGAGGCTATGAATATAGGCTAAATTATGGTGCTTGCATACAGACATTCTTGCTGAAGGGCATCTTGTGCTTTGTTGGTTGAGGTGATGTGACTGAGAGAGTAGTGTTGATATTGTCATCTAAAAAATGCACTTGGAATAGCAGGTGACATAGTGGGAGCTACTGCATGTTGTTCAACCCTGATACTTAGTTTTTGGCAATATATTATTTATAATGTAGTTCTTCTGGGTAAACTTTCATAGCTCTTTCTTCTCCCTTGTAAGCAGGCAAAGCCTTCCACAATAGAAGTGTTGGAAAAAATTGACAAGGTATGTTTGATCTCTTTTTTGCTTGTTTAAGAACTAAATCTAAGAATCTACTGTTCATTCAAGCGTTGTCAGCTCTGTTTTATGATTGGAATTGGACACTTTATCAATAACTGGAGTCTGGCTGTATTAGAAGATGGCAAATAGATAACCAACTTGAATCTTTCTTAATATTGGCAACAAATGTATAGGTGGGAGAATCTAAATATGTATTCAGAAAGTGTGTAAAGCAAGCTAGGTGGGTGAATGTAATTGTTGATAGTTGTTCCAACTAACAAAAGTATGCAAATGAGAGCTGCACACGATCTGTAGCTTTGTATGCTGTTCTTCTTGTAGCTGTTCCCAATGCTGAAAAGGTATGTTGCTTTTAAAACTGAATACTTTTTGACAGTGGGAAGGAACTGCTCCAGCAGCAAGTGAAATTTTGGCTACAGGCATGACTCTTTGGGGAGCATGTTTATTTCTTTGAATCATGACCTCTGGCTAGATCCTCATTTTGTAATATTAGGGGGGAAAGACTGGTCTACCTTTTGAGTTTGACCCATATACCTGGTTGAGTAAAATCAGAACACCTAACACTTTCTGTAGCTAAGTCAGTCATGGCTTAGTCAGACCCAGGGCACTTCAGTTATTAAGCAGGAGGAGGACCAAATCAGTGTAGCACATCAAGATTGTGAGTGAACAGTTATACATGCAGTTAGCTTAATTTGCAGAAAGAGGCGGTGAGGGCATGACAGGAAAGAATTCTTGTTAAAATATGAAAATAATTTGTGGCTGGTAACATTATGAACAGAGTTACTGAAAGGTAATGTGGAGCCAGAATGATTCCAGTCACCATTTCTATTTTGGAGTATCACCTGTTCAAGCGTAAGCAAATGACAATATAGCACAGTGTCAGCAACTCACACTCTTCTGCCAAAAGTAGTGTGTTTAAATATTCAGAACTAGGCAAATAACGATGGCCAAATCCAAACTTAATATCAAGCCATGGCTTCGTGTTACGAGGACAAGAAGGCGGAAGTTTTGGACTTCCTGTTTGTGCATGCATGTAGGAGATTGTCCCCATCCTCAGGCTACACAAATTGCAGTTGGCAAATCAAGATAGTGCATCACAGTTTGATCCTGGTTTGTAAGCAGGTTTGTGAACTAACTGGTTTGTAGTTCAGATTACATGAACTACAGGTGTTTCCCTCCCACAAACCTGGTTCCAAACAAGGATCAAATTGTAGGTTGATATCCTGGTTCGTGAACTAACTGTGGTTTGTGCAACCCAAAGAAAAGGACAACCTCATCCTTTGAACAAACCACAGTTCCTCCATGTTTGGAGCTCTGATTTGTTCAAAACTGCAAGAGCAAGCTTTTGTGGTGGTGGTAGTGGGAGCGTCTGTAAACCTGAGGCTTGCCCCTGCTTATGCTTATTCTGTGTTTTAATTCTGGCTTTATGAGTAACAGTGGACAAAGTTGAAGAATACCAGGTTCTTTATGCAGTATTAATTAAAAGGCCAGAAATATTTCATAGTTTACACTTTTATCCCACACTTTCTCCAAGGAGCTCATGGCAGCATATAAAGTGTTCCTCCCCGCCATCATTTTATTCTCACAGTAAACCTGTGAAGTAGGTTAGGTTGAGAGAGGTCACCACATGAACTTCATGGCTAAGTGGGGATTCGAACCCTGCTCTTCCCACTATACTGTTCTGGCTCTCAGTCTTTATGCCTCTTAACTTTACTTTTTAAAGACTGCTATTGCACAAAAGTTACAAGTTCTCAATTTTATTTTTACTACCCACATCCCTGCTAACACTTATTAGTCATTAGTGGCACTTTTCTAAAAGGGGAAAAAAGTCACTTGCCTTCTAATTTGTAAATGCATTCATGCCTAATTGCCTTGAAGTGATTCTTGATCATCACAGCTCAACATAGGAAGCTGCCATATACTGAGTCAGACCATAGGACCATCTCGCTCAGTATTGTCTGCACAGACTAGCAGTGGCTTCTCCAAGGTTGCAGGCAGGAATCTCTCTCAGCCCTATCTTGGATATACCAGAGAGGGAACTTGGAACCTTCTGCTCTTCCCAGAGCGGCTCCATACCCTGGGGGGAATAGCTTATAATGCTCACATGCAACCAGGGTGGACCCTGCTTAGCTTAAGGGAACAAGTCATGCTTGCTACCACAACAGCCTTGTATTTTGACCTAAGGATGCTAACTAGGAATGAAGTACTATTAAAATCAATGGAAATTTCTAAGTAAATACGGTTAGAATTAGGATGCTGGGTGTAAAAAATAAAATAAACTATTGGTAGGTACCTAGTATTAGTTGGTAAGATATACTAAATCTTCAGTGATCCCATTAATATAATGTAAAAGTTAAGCTGCACACTTACTTGGCTTTACTTTTTCTAGTTTCTATAATTGCCCCAGGCATATTGTGGTGTTCAGGAAAGGAGATGGTTGTCTCCATCCCTCACATTAATATAGAGGGTGTGTGTGTGTGTGTGTGTGTGTGTGTGTAAAAGCTCAGCACACTTGATTAAATGTTGCTAAAATACTTCTGCTTCAACTGCTCAAAAGTTTGTTTTATTTGCAGGATATCCAGGTGCTAGAAGAGTTTAGAGAAAAAAATCAGAGGCAGCAGAAACTTTGGGTTGGAAGGCTTCTCCTCTATTCATCTGTTCTCTATCTGATCACCTGTTTAATAATCTATTTGTGGTATCTTCCTGATGAATGGACAGCAAGGTTCATTATGACACTGCCACTTTTTGCATTTCCACTGATGTAAGTAAAACATGCTTAATGTCAGAACTTTTTATCTAGAGGCAAGTTGCAGTAGGGTAGATGTGTATTCGACAGCTTTGGGTTTGTTGCAATTTATGATAGCCTCAGAATTTTTATAATTGAGAATTTGTTCAGCAAAATATATTTGGGAGAGATGTAAGCTTCTTGCATTTGAAAGAGAAAAGTGAAACCTTGGAATGAAAGGTTTTAATTGACTTAGAATTATTAAGGGGACTTCTAAAGGTTAAACAAAATAGATTAAAGCATGAAATAAAAACTGAACTATATAGTGGAGTCTTAAGAGTAGATTTGAAGGACAGGAAACAGAGTAGGAATAAATGGACAGTTTTCACAATGGAGGTAGGTAGGAAGTGAAGTCCCCAAGGGATCGGTACTGGGACCAGTGCTCTTTAACTTGTTCATAAATGATCTAGAAGTTGGAGTGGCCAACGAAGTGGCCAAATTTGCAGATGACACTAAACTAATTTGGGTAGTGAAACCCATAACGGATTGAGCTCCAAAAAGATGTTTCCAAAGTGGGGGAGTGGGTGACAACATGGCAAATGTGGTTCAATGTAAGCAAGTATAAAGTGATGCATATTGGGGCAAAAACCACCAACTTCTCATATACACTGATGGGATCTGAGCGGTCGGTGACTGACCAGAATTGAGATTTTGGGATCATGGTGGACAGCTCATTGAAAGTGTCGTCTCAGTGCGTGGCAGCTTTGAAAAAGGCTAATTCCATGCTAGAAATCATTAGGAAGGGGATTGAAAATAAAAATGCTAATATTATAATGCCTTTATACAAATCTGTAGTGTGGCCACATCTGGAGTACTGCGTACAGCTTTGGGCACCGTATCTTAAGGATATTGTAGAACTGGGAAAGGATATTGTAGAACTGGGAAAGGTGCAGAAGAGGGCGACCAAAATGATAAAGGGCCTGGAGCACCTTCCTTATGAGGCTAGGCCACAGCATCTGGAGCTCTTTACCTTGGAAAAGAGGCAACTAAGGGGAGACATGATTGAAGTGTATAAAATTATGCATGGAGTGGAGAGGGTAGACAGAGAGGACTGACAAGAGGAAGTATTTTTTCACACAGCACATAATTAATCTATGGAATTCTTTGCCATGGGAGGTGGTGATGGCCACCAGCTTGGATGGCTTTAAAAGGGGCTTAGACAGATTCATGGTGGACAGGTCTATTACTAGTCTGGTGGCTGTGGGCTATCTCCAGCCTCGGGCACGTTGCCTCCCAAAACCAGTTGCAGGGGAGCAACATCAGGAGAGAGGGCATGCACATACCTCTTGCTTGTGGGCTCCCCAGAGGCATCTGGCGGGCCACTGTGTGAAACAGGATGCTGGACTAGATGGGCTTTGTGCCTGATCCAGCAGGGCTGTTCTTATATTTTTATGTTCTAAACTGAGGCTACAATTTTGGGTTCTGAATGGTTCTAACTCAGTCTACTGTGTGTTGAAACATTGTGCAAAGTTAATATTGGCTCAACCCTTTCAGAATCACAACCCTTTTCTGATTCATAGCAGCATAAGCCTTGATAATGACATAGTAGAGATTGCCCTCCTTTGACATAATAGAGACTCAAAACCTAGTTAGTTTATCTACCAAGATGAATCACAGGGGGGATTCTTAGGGTTTTTTGCACATGTAAAATTCTTTATTTCCAGTGGCCTTTGCTACTGGAAATACCCAATGGAGCATAAAGGAACTTTTATTATTAAGAATATACATATATTGCTTTTCAATAAAAGGTTCATAAATAGGTTTATCTGTGACAAAAATGAGAGACTGAGAAGATGGTCCCCTGTTTCAAAGAGGCTCACAATCTTAAAAAAAAAAAAAGCCACTAGAGAGATTCTGTGCTGCGATTAATACACTGCTAAATATGAGAGTCAGCACTTTAAAAAGTGCTTCTACCCAGTTAGCAGGGTCTAATATATGTTGAGTTTGTCTATATTTTAATTTAAACTTGTCTCTAACCAAGGAAGATGCATAGATAACATTTTATACAGCTTTGTGGTAGCTTTCAGATCCTATTATCTCAGTCACAGCATATAGGGAAAAAGATTTAGGCTGTAAAGTAGCATATTGAAGTCTAGGGCACTCAAGGTAGCATTCTCAGAAATGCTACCTGTTCCATGTGCAGGGCAGCGAGACAGGTGGAGTGGAGGGCTCTCATTGCGTTGATGAGATGGTGGTGGCAGGAGGAGGGGTTTAGATTTGTTATGCACTGGGATTTTGAGACAAGACGAGCCTTAATAAAAGGGACGGGCAACACTTGAACCAAGATGGAACCAGACTGCTGGTGCTTAAAATAAAAAAGGTCGCAGAACAGCTTTTAAAATGATGCCTGGGGGGATAGCAGGCAGAAGCTGGGCAGTATCCAGTATGGCAAATGCCACCCCTTAAGATGTGAGAGTGTAAATGATTCAGATAAAACAGAAGGGGACAAAGTAGAACCAGATTAAGAGCAGACAGAAAGCTGGCCAAAGAGCTCAAATGGCCAAAAGAAAGTTAGCACATACTATGTAAGAGATTCAGTGTATAGGTGCTAATATGCCAATGCCAGAAGCCTCTGAGCCAATATGGGTGAGCTGGAGTGTTTGGTTGCTAGTGAAAAAGCATATAGTGGGCATAATGGAAACATGGTGAACAGTGAGGACCAGTGGGACACTGTTGTCCCTGGATATAAACTCTACAGAAAGGACAGGGAGGGACAGATTGGAGGTGGAGGAGCACTGTATGTTAAAGAAGGGGATAGACTCTAACAAGCTAGAAAATCTAGGAAGACTGGAGTCCTCCATGGAAACTCTGTGGCTGATAATACAGGGCCTGAAAGAAAGTGTGGTATTAGGAATGTGCTATCGCCCTCTGGATCAAAACAGTGACTGGGAGTTGCAGAAGGAAATCAGGGAGGCGTCAGAGAGAGACAGAGCTGTAATAATGGATGACTTCAATTACATACATACACACATGTGGGTAATTACATACACATATGGGGTAAATTCACATTCAGGTAAATGACAAAGAGGCCATATTTCTAGATACACTGAATGATTGTGCCCTAGAACAGGGGGTCACGTAACCAACCAGAGAGAAGGTGACCTTGGACTTAATCCTGAGTTTTGCCCAGGACCTGGTGTGAGATCAGTGTTGTGGAACCTTTAGGGAACAGTGACCATAGTGTAATCAATTTCAGCATACATGTGAGGAGAGAATCTCCAAGGAAGTCTAACATAGACACTTGGGATTTTCGAAGAAGAAACTTCTCTAAAATGAGAAGTTCGGTGAAAGGAAAACTGAAAGGGAGAATCAGGAGGGTCACTTCACTCCAGAATGCATGGAGTTTATTTAAAACCACAACAATAGAAGCCTAGTTAGAATGTATACCATAAAGGATAAAGGTACCATCAAGTCTGGGAGAATGCCAGCATGGCTAACAAGTAAAGTCAAGGAAGCTGTAAAGGGGAAGAAGACTTCCTTCCAAAATTGGAAGGCTTGCCCAAATAAATAGAACAGGAAGGAACACGAACTCTGGCAAAAGAAATGCAAGGAGACAATAAGGGAGGTGAAAAGAGAGTTTGAGGAATGTTTAGCTAAAAGCATCAAGGAGAATAACAAAAACTTATTTTAACATATCAGAAGCAGGAAACGTGCCAGGGAAGTGGTTGGTCCATTATGTGATGATGGAATTAAAGGGATTATTAAGGAGGATATGGATATTGCAGATAAGTTAAATGGATTCTTTGCATTTGTCTTCACGGCAGAGGATACTGAGAGTATACTTGTGCCTGAACCGGGTTTCTTGGGGACAGAGGCTAAAGAACTGAGTCGGATAGTGGTGACGAAAGATGATGTTCTAAACTGTCAGGAAAAATTAACCAATTGTCAGGGCCAGATGGCACCCACCCAAGAGTCCTTAAAGAATTCAAATGTGAAATTGCTGTTCTCCTTGCAAAAATATACAACTTATCCCTATAATCAGGCTTTGTACTAGAGAACTGGAAAGTAGCCAATGTAACACCAATTTTTAGAAAGGGGTCCAGGAAATTACAGGCTGGTTAGTTTAACTTCTGTTCCGGGCAAATTGATGGAAAGCATTCTCGAGGATAAAATTGTTAGGCATATAGAAGAATAGGCCCTGCTGAGGGAGAACCAGTATGGCCTGCAAAGGTAAATCTTGCCTCACCAAACCTTTGGAGTTCTTTGAGAGTGTCAACAGGCATGTGGATAAAGGTGATCCAGTTGACATAGTATACCTGGACTTTCAAAAAGCTTTCAACAAAGTTCCTCATCAAAGACTCTTGAAAAAAGTCATGGGCAGTGTTCCCTTCAATGTTTTTCTCAATCTGTGCACAGAATGGGTTTTGTTCGGGGCGGCAGTATCAACGCAGTGTGTGCACATGTGCATTCAGAATGGGGCCTTCCTGATTCAACCTGAGTGGGATCTAAAATCAGCTGAGCGGACATTAAAAAAATGTGTGTGCACACATACATGAGCATGTCTTAGAGGGAACACTGGTCATGGGATAAGGGGACAGGTTCATGTGTGGATTGGTAACGGGTTGAAGGATGGGAAGCATAGGGTAGGAATAAATGGACAGTTCTCTAAATTGAGTGGAGTAAGAAGTGGGGTCCCTCGGGGATCTCTACTGGGACCAGTGCTCTAACTTGTTCATAAATGATCTAGAAGTTGGGGTAAACAGCAAAGTGGCCAAATTTGCAGATGACACCAAACTAGTAGTGAAACCCAAAAGGGATTGCAAGGAGCTCCAAAATGATCCCTCCAAACTGGGAGAGTGAGCAACAGAATGGCAAATGTGGTTCAATGTTAGCAAGTGTAAAGTGATGCATGTTGGGTCTGTTAAATCATGCATGGTGTGGAGAGAGAGAGAGAGAGAGAGAGAGAGAGAGAGAAGTTTTTCTCCCTCTTGCATAACACTAGAACAAGGGATCATCCCATGGAACTGATTGCCACGAAATTTGGGACTAACAAAAGGAAGTACCTTTTCACACAACACATATTTAACCTGTGGAATTCTCTGCCGCAAAATGTGGTGACAGCCAGCAACCTGAATGGCTTGAAGAGGGATTTAGATAAATTCATGGAGGACCGGTCTATCAGTGCCTGCTAAAAGAGAGGGCATGCCTCAGTTCTTGCCTGTGGACTTTCCAGGGGCATCTGGTGGGCCACTGTGTGAAACAGGATTCTGGAATATATGGGCCTTGGGGGTGATCCAGCAGGGCTGTTCTTATGATGTTACAGATTTCTCTCATCAATTTCATATGGATAAATTAATGTAAGTTTATTGTCAAAGTTACTAGATTCTGTTTTTTGTCTACTTGATCTTGTACTGTATCTTTTGTTCTGAATTTAATGCACAGCATACTGTTAAATTCTGGGCCAGATACCCAGAAGCATATCTGAATGCTAAATTTAGATTCTTATGACTTGCAAAAATGCATTTCTTCCTCTTTCCAAATTTTAGTTCTTTGCTTGACAAGAATGAATGGCAAGTAGTTGCCAGCCTGTTGTTTCTTTTGGTTAAGAGGTGAATCTTCATTGAACGTCTCATGCCACACTTTATTAACCCTAGAGATCATAGGAAGCTGCCATATACTGTAGTCAGACCATTGGTCTATCTAGCTCAGTATTGTCTTCATAGACTGGCAGCGGCTTCTCCAAGGTTGCAGGCAGGAATCTTTCTCAGCCCTATCTTGGAGATGCTGCCAGGGAGGGAACTTGGAACCTTTTGCACTTCCCAGAGCAGCTCCATCCCCTGAGGGGCATATCTTACAGTGCTCACACTTCTAGTCTCCCTTTCGTATGCAACCAGGGCAGACCCTGCTTAGCTAAGGGGACAAGTCACGCTTGCTACCACAAGACTCTTGCCTTACTATATTACTGTAATTACTTGCTTTAAGAACAGCTGGACGAGAAGCTACATTTACCTTGCCTATCTTGCTGGGTGTTGGAGCGTTTGTGTTTGCACATCTTTTAGCAGCAGTTTTCGGAAGTGTAGAATCCTCTCTCTTTTTCAGCCGTAAGCAAAGTAAATAATGTCTGCCTTCCCAGTCTGACGTTGTTCACTGGAGTATTGTTGCTTGAGGTTACTCCACAAGGGTCTGATACTGTTAGTGATGCTGGCAGAGTGAGCTGGCTTCCAGGAATGTGTAACTTGCCTAACTGGATGCATGTGTTTAAATTGCTGTTTGAGAACTTGAGAAAACAAAGGCATGTTAGATGGTTTCACTTCTTAAAAAGGAAAAGCGTTCTGCAAGTTAGCTATTCTCTAGGACTTGCTCCAAATATTTAACAGTTTTGTAGATACTGTAGAGTTTCAAGGAAATCCTTGAATAGCAAAGTTGTAGAATAAGTAACTGAAAGAAGTCTACATCTTGCATCTATAATGTATGTTTACTATATAAACTGCAAAGGAGCACTGAAATGTTAATACTTGTCTCAACTGCCAGCCACTTTGAAAAAGTGAAGTAGTTACCTTGTGACCAAATTGACATAATACAAATGTGGGCTTGGGTGCCAATCAATATTTTATTATGGTCTTTGACCAGCTAAATTTACAATACGCCATAACTAAGAGTGCTAATCATAATGAAGTGAAATCTCGCTTCAGTATGAACAGAACTTGTAATTCAGAACAAATTCATTGTAACGAAACGTGCTTAAACGGTGTGCCTGTATATTGCATAATAGTTGTTTGAAGCCCCTGTATTAGGGCCTGTAAGGGAGGAGTAGGAGCTAGGAGTTGAAGTGCTTAGGTCTTGTCAGTGCTTGAGTCTTGCGCTGCAGTGCTAGGAAGTTGTTTCAACAGGACCTTGGTTTCCAGGACTTGGAGAGTTATCCTGGTGCTCTGTTAAGCATGGATAAGGTTTCCTTTTTAATACTGTGCTCTGTTCTCAGCACCACAGTTTCAGAGAATCTTGACAAGTAGAAAAGGAGAGCTATGGATGCATCAAAGGGGATAGAAGTCAAAATGTATGAGGAAGAATAGAGAGAACTAACTTTGCTAGAAGAAAAGAGGTGGGGAGTGTTGCTTGAGTGATCTCAAGTTTCCCCCCCGAAGAATCTTGGAAAGCACCCTATCTGCTAGAAAGCACCACCAACTCTAAGAGCCATTTATCAATGTAACAATCTGTCTGGATACGCTGTAGAATGAATAGTGCACATATAACATAATCCCATCCTGGAAGGCAAAGAATCTTTGCTTTTAGAAACTGGTTTAATTTGATACAATATAAATATCCAGATATGGGGAGGAAAGCAATGTACACCCTGCCTACTTTATATTTCGGGTTGCTCTAGTATGTTAGTTTTGCAATCTTGATGATCTTTTCAGAAACAAGCTTATGATAGCCCATGTAATGAACTCATTCTGCTAGTATTACAAGAAGTGTCTGTGAAGCAGGACTTGTTTGGTGCTAATTGCTTTCTGAGACTGGTGTTCATTACAAAGTTTCAGAACAGGATACATCAGATGCCCTGAGAGTGCTAGCTCCATCCGCAATAAAGAATTAATGCTACTGTTCAGGTTCTGATTGCCTACATCTTAATATTCTTGCTTTGCCCCCCAGAGTTTGGTCGATAAGAACACTCCTCATTTTCTTCTTTTCCAAGAGAACAGAAAGAAACAGTAAGTATATTTTTCATATTTCTTTAATTGGTCATGTAAGCCTAGGTGTGAGACTATACAGCTGCATGTATTATATGGCCTTCAGTAGCCCTTATGGATGGTCTTGTGTGAGTGCTTCTGATAGGATATATGTTGTCCTTAAGACTGCAAGAAACCTACTCAGACTTGTACGCTGCTGTAACATTGAAAATGAATATAAAATATTATGAAGATGAATGGCTTAATTGTTAGTTATGATGAATACTGAAGTGACTACAAGATAAAGAATAGTTTGAATTACGTTAGTAGGGGTGAACAAACTGAAGCTTCATGCAGGTGAGAAGGATACCATTGCGTCAGGGTTCTGTCAGTCTGTAGTTACGTATTCATCTTGGTGTGGATATGACTTTGGATATGATTCTTAAGAATCAGGTTTGTAATTTGGGGATGCTCTTGGATCTGGAGATGCTCCTCAGTTACCATCTAGCAGTAGTCTTCAGGGATACATTTCATCAACCTAGGCTGGGACGCCAGCTATAACCTTTTCTTGAAAAGATGGACCCAGTTATGGTACTGAAGCCCTAATTAGAATTAGACTGTTCTAATGTGCTCTGTCATGTAGATGTTAAAAAGCATGGGGGACAAAACTGAACCCTGCGGGACCCCACGGGCCATTGGCCATGGAGCCGAGCCATAGTCCCCCAGCACCATCTTCTGGACCCTCCCCGCAAGAAAGAACCGGAGCCATCTCCGATTCCCATACTCAAGAGGTGTTCCAGAAGGTCTGTGGTATCGAATGCTGCTAAGAGGTCCAGCAGAACCAACAGGGATGCACTCCCCTGTCTAGTTCCTGGCGTAGGTAATCCACAAGAGTGACCAAGCAGTTTCAGTCCCATATCTGAGGAGGAAGCCAGATTGAGAAGGGTCCAGATAATCTGTATCATCCAAGACCCTCTGCAGCTGGGACACCACCACACACTCTATCATCTTGCCCAAAAAGGGAAGGTTAGAAACAGGTCTATAGTTGTCCAGGTTGGAGGGATTAAGGGAGGGTTTTTTTAATAATGGTTTTACCATCGCCTCCTTTAGGCATGATGGCATCCTGCCCTCCCTGTGGACTGTCTAACAAATTTGAACCAAATTAGGTACAGTTGCAGTGAGTGACACACAGGGACATCTCAGTGGTGTAGTTTGCGATGTTGCCATGCACCCTGATTCAAGATTGCAGAACCATAAACTTTTGAGGTGCAAGTGGGCTAACTTGTGAGCTGTTTAAGCAATTTGAACCAAATTTGTTTCAGCTGTATGGGCACATAGGGATGCCCCAGTGGTGTAGTTTGTAATGATGTAATCCACCCTGATCCAAGATGGCAGGTGCATGAACATTTGAAGGGCAAGTGATCTAACTTCTGGACCTTGATTTGAACCAAATATAGCCCAGTTGTAGAGACAGTGAAAGGAAAGTAGGCTGATTAGTTCTTATTAGAACACCTTGTTTGTATCAGTTTGTACTTGCCACAATTTTTGAGGTTCTTTTTTGGACTGATAGGTGCCTAAATAGACATAATGTGTTACTGACAGATACAGGCTTTTGACAAATAGATGTGTTTAATACTTCAGTTCTTCCTGATATATTTGTCCTTGGAGAATATTCTTACTCTGTTTGTGAAATGCATGTAACCATGAAGCACTGATCATCTTGGATTGCAAACTTTTCTATATCCTTAGAAATGATTTATGCCCCTGAATATTAGTATCACGATTTCTTGCAAGCAATGGACATAGAAGGGATAAGGAGTTTTATGGTTAAAATGAATTATAAACTATATTTGAAAAATAAAGAACAGAGGCCAATTATAATCAACATTCCTTTTTTAAGATAATGGGGTAAGATGCTCTTCTCGCCAATTTTCCTTGGGTTCTAACTAAAATTGTTAGTCCTTGAGCATCATGCCTTGTTAGTAGAACCCTAAGCATATTTAAAAGTAAACCAGTAAGTAAAAAGGAAAGCCTGCAGGACTGGTTGATTTCAGGGCATTCTCTAATGGGAGAACTATAGAGTTTCCTTCTATAGATGGGATGGGGACTTGGTGATTTTTCATATGAAGGTGCTCGCTCATGGCATGCTGTTTATACTACCCGAGAAGCTGTGATGGAGTTCCCAGCTACTCTCTACCCATCCATTATCCTGATTCAGTGCTAATCTGCTACTCTTGAAACTTAAAGCTAGTGCCAGTTTGTTGGGCAACTTGAGAAAGAGAATCATTGTGATCACACGAGACTACAATGCAGATGATTCTGTTGTTGACCTCTGCAAAGCCATTTTAAAAGTGTTGTCTGTGCTTAGCCTCACATCCAGGTGAGGCTAAGCACTAAACCAGACAATATACCTTTTGCATAATTGGGGCTTACATTCTTGATTTTTCTCGTATAAATAGCATTGAAGGAGCCCAATCTGGGCAGGGGATTTCATCTTTTGTTCTAAGAGTGGTCTGGATTTGGCACCCCCATGTGCTATTAACATTAGAAGAATCAAGCATGTACGCTGCAATTATGCAATGGGTGCATCATCTATTTTGGCCCAAAGTAATCACAGTGCATGGCTTTGTAGAAAATTCTACAAACCTTAGATGTGCTCTTGAGAGAACCTCTTGGTAGGTTTTGTTTTCTAAAAGCAGAATTGTAGTGGAGATAACCTGCAAAAGAGATGTTGATGCTAATTATATCAGGCTTGTAATTCAGTTCATATCCAGCCACCATTTTGAGCACAGATCCATTTTGTGGTTCTTTATTTTATTTTTATTTAACAAAAAAATAAGAGGATTTGCAAGATTTGGGGGGCATTCCTGGAGAAAAAGACACCATGCTTTTCTACCCTTATTTCTTCTTCCTCCCTGCTTTTTAACAGTTTTTTCAGGGAGAGGAACCTAACCTCTGGATTTCCATAGGGGTAAAGTTTCTTTATTCACAGTTTCCATATTTGTGCTGATTCACAGGAATGGAATCCCCGTGAATAATGAGGGCCACCTGTATTTCCTTAACTTGCAAAAGAGTAATAAGCTAAGTTCAATGTTTAACTGCAGTGCATGAGAGGAAAGTGTATAGAGTTAGCTGAGTCCAGCTACTTCCATTTTACATCTAGGTATGCCAGTCTTGTAAACAAGCCACAAAAATGTTTACTAACACACTGATATTTATGGCAGGGCTTGACAGATCCCAGATGCAAGGGAGGCATGACTTCTAGAAACTTAACCTTGGCACCTATATTAGGATATTCAGAGATAATTATTTAATAAAATAATTATGTCCCAGGCAGCCTGTTTCTAAGTATGTTGCTTTTAAACAGGATAAGGAGAAGGCTATTCACCCTCTGCCTCCATAATGTCTGTCACTGAGTCCAGTACTTTGGTCAAGTGTGCATTGCCTGGCTTCTAAATTTTTGGGTTGGCTCCTAGATCCAGAAGTTTGTCAAGGTCTGATGTATGGGCAGGTTGAAAGTCATTTTTGGCATATCAGTTGGAGGTGGTTAGAATTTATTCACATCTTCTCTGCTAACTCATTTATAAGCTTTCTTAGCAGCTCCCCTGGAAGCAGTTTTTACTTACCATAATGAGTGACTGTTTATGTGTCTGAGAAAGGTGTGTGCTGAGTGTGATTTGAGAATAAAATGTTTAAAATTATAATTTATATAATTTAAAATTATATAAATAAAATATTTATATAAAACTTTACAGAAAGTTGATCAAACACAACATGAAAGAGATCTCTTACACTTTTATTTGTAAAGCATTTGCACATAGATTATACTAGGTCAGGGATTCTCAACCGTGGGTCCCCAGATGTTGTTGGACTTCATCTCCCATAATCCCCAGCCCCAGTGGTCTTTGGTTGGGGATTATGGGAGTTGAAGTCCAGCAACATCTGGGGACCCAAGGTTGAGAACCCCTGTACTAGGTGATATTAATGTTTACTTAAGAATAATCTCAGGCTTCCAAAGTTGGTTCCAGCCTAGGATTTATTAGCAGGACTGCATTAGACCAGCCTACTGACGTTGAAAGCGTCCCTCACCCCCCAAAAAATTAGTTAGAGAATGCTTTCTTTTGTTCAGTTGTTTTACCCGTGTACCTGTGTGATGGTGATTACTGTAAATATATTGCTTTTCAACAAAAAAAAGTTCTCAAAGTGGTTTTCATCTAAAAAGAAACAAGAGGATTCACTGATGCAAGAAGATGTGCAGAAAAGGTAGACACCACTAACAGCCATTGGGGAGATGCTGTGCTGGCATTGGATAGGTAGTTAGGTACAGTTGCTTTCTCCCTCTGCTAAAAATGAAGATTACCACCAATGCCTCTCTGCCAGTTATCAGGGATTATTTAGAATCTTGTGAGCTAGCAGTAAATGATTACGTCTCCAAGGACTTGACAAAAAGAATATTATTTTAATATTTGGTGGTCTCTGACTTTACGTTGTGAGGGAAGGTGCAGTTGGATCTTCAAGACGGTTGATGTCATGACAGAATTGCAGGAAACAATTGCAGCTTCCTCTTTTTAGTGGGAAGTTTAGTGGGAACTTAGCGGGAAGTGAGAAATAATGAATGTTGCCCCCAAACCCAGTGTTACTATGGCGCTGAAGAACTTGCTATTAAGAATCTTTTAAATTACTTTTGCTAGGAGAATTGAGAATGGTACCCTGTCTTTAAGTGGCAGACGTGCATTATTTCTTCCTAGTTCACTGAAAGGACTGTTTTGGAAAGCGGGCAGATGAAATCATCCTGGCTGTCTTTTTGGAGGCCGATCTATTCTATGCCCCTCCTTGCATTGCTTCAGGGCTTACAAGGGAAGAAAGTGAGGCCCATGATTTAAGAGACATGTATGTGTTTAAATACCTTTCAGAAGATGCATGATGCAACTCCCTATTTGCTTATATCTTGCCCTTCCTTCAAGGAATTCAGAACAGTGTATTGGGGATTGCCCCTTCTTAATCCTTGCTACAAAGATTAGAGGGGGCGGGGAGAGACTTACCAAAGCCCGCTTAGTGAACTTTATGGGTAAATGAAGATTTGAACCCCAGTTTTCCATATTCAGTCCAGCATCTAACCATTGCATGACATGGGCTCTTTGTGTTCCCAATCAGGTCAGCACTTCCTTTTGAATTGAATGAATAGGTTTGTTCTAAGGTGGTGACTGTGGCATAAACCATGCTGGAAGTCTCTCATTTCAGTAATGTCTCTACACATGCCATTCTGCCCATGACCACAAACACTAGCTAAAGTAATAAGCTCACCTATACAATTATGCTATTTACAATTACACAACTTCACATTTATTTTACATCATGTGTGTGCTAGGCACTGCCCAGAACTGATGCAGTCTTTATCCGGGGGCTTGCAATACAATTACATTATTACTTCTTTGATAGTGGCTTACTACATTGAATTTCTTTGCGTTCTAAACTTAAGCTGCATTGACTTCATGAAAACTCCCACATGCATTAAAGTTTGATTTTTCTTTCTTTTTCCAAGAGGTTGAGCAAAGGTTATATGGTTTATATGGTATTTTTATACGCTCTTTTATATACTATATTATAGTGACCCTTCTCTTTCACAATTGTGAGATGACTTCTGACTATTGGTAGCTTCTTGAACCACATAGGATTTATTAACCTCAAAGTGTCGCAAGCTTCAGTGATGCTAAAGGAGATTGATTTTTACACTTTAGTTTAAAGCTAGTCTTATTTAAACTTGGCCTAATACTTTTTATTTAAGTAGTCTGTATTAGTGACTTCATATCCATTTTTGTGCCTTGCTTTGAAGCTTTTTTTATGACAGATCAAGACAATGTTCGTTCTAATGGCAGCTTGTTGAATAAAGCCTTGCATAAACAATAAAAAGTGTTTGTAATTCACTGCATTTAGTTGAATTATGCGTGAATTATGTGTCTTCCAAAACTCTCCCATTAAGCCACTTGCTGATGTTGCACTAACACTTTGACAATGAATATATCTAATATCTAAATTCAGAATGTGAATATTAACTTGTTGCATATATTTGACATCACATTAAGTATTAAAATATTTAAATTTGTTCTAGATGAAGCTTTAGAAGATCTAAAGTCTCAGAAGAAAAAAATAGTAAGTACATATAAATTTGTCTCCGTGAAATCTTACCGACTATCTTGCAATTTTTGAACTTTAGCATTTCCTTGACTTCACTGGGCTTCTTTATGGTTTGTGAATACTGTTTGTCTACCCTGGTTATCTCTGTGTTTTGTGATATACCTGCCTGCAAGACCTGGTGTCATGATTATGTGGCTACAATGGCACTGTGCTCATATGTTGTGCTCTAAGCATTATATTTTTGAGTGTAGCAAGTCTTTGGATAGCACTGTTAGTACCTTTTATTTAAAGCTTAACTTCTGATGAAATAAGTGTAATTGTGGTGTGTTTATAATCTCTTAATATCTTCCCAGTGCATGTAGATATAATTTATAGTATTTGCTGTGACAATAGCTGATTCTCACCAGTATCTTATCCTCAGTAGTGGTAATATTTGTTACTGCTTGGATGTTGCACAATAATGCAGTGTAATAAGTTAATAAATGCTGTTGGTTACCATAAGCCCATGAGAAAAGATATAAATTTAATAAAGTATGAAACATTCAATTAATTGTATCTGTACTGAACATCATGGGTTTAGCATATCCTGAGAATTAGATGACAAGGATGCACTTAAATTTTTTCTTCTACAGTTGACCTATGAATTGCTGCAAGTTGTGATAGTGTAGCAGGGATTCATTGACATACATGCTTTGCAATATCAGTGTTTTGAAAAATGTTTGTTGACATCTTTTGCTGACCTGATTCCCACATTCAGGCTGAATCCATATGGTCTGGGGGAATGGGAGTGTGTCAGTTAACTATGCTCTCAGTGCTTGTCTGCAGAGGTGAGAGTTCCCATTTATGGGGAGGAAGTCTCCCTGCATTCAGGGCTTGCCTGTGCAGACATAAATGAAGGGATGTGCCAGTGACATAACCAGGGAGTGTGTCAGCACAGAGTTCATGACTAACTCCCTTTCTCCCCATGCATGCAGGTTGAACAACTAAACAGGGCTTCAACAGCTTCTGAATAAACCTGGATTCATATAGGGCACTCAAAGCATCCCAGATATTTACTTTGTATTGTGAAATGTCTAGACTTACTGACAAAGTGTATTTTCTTGAGGATTTTTTATGTAGTTTTGTAGGTACTTTTTTTCTTAGGGTGAAATGATACGGAATTTGGGGCACGGGGAACCCAATATGAACATGGCTAAGTTGGTACTATTTGGTTCTTGAGCAGTGTTCCCTTTAAGGCGTGTGCACGTGTGTGCGCTCACAAGTTTTTTTAATGTCCACTCAGTTATTTTTAGATCCCGCTAAGGCTGAATCGGAGAGGCCGCACTCTGAATGCATGTGCGCGCACACTGCCTTAACATTGCTGCTCAGAACAAAACTCATTCTGCACACAGGTGAAGAAAATTAGAATACTGTTCTTGAACTCAACATTAGGGAATCAGAAATTCAAATTTTTTAAAAATTCATAATTCAGAAATTCAAACTTGCTTCTTCTGAGTGTTCAAATAGAAACCTTCACGTTTTGTATAGGGGGGAAAAACCAGGGGAATTAGTGCCCATAAAAACTTAGTGAAGAATTTTTGAGAACACTGCAACCTAGTCAACCCTGAGATGAGCCTTAAGAATGGAGTAAGAAGTTGCCGCAGCTTCTTGCTCCTTTCATACTCCAGCATTTATGTGCTATATTTTAAAAGCCGCTTCCAACCAATCATCCCCACAAATCAGGAAACCAAGTATATTTATAGAAGAAACCTTGCAAGCTCAAGATTTTATTATTTATTTATTAGTTTATTGATTTGATTTCTATTCCGCCCTTCTTAAAATGGCTCAAGGTGGTTTACACAGAGGAATAATAAATAAGATGGAAGCCTGTCCCCAAAGGGCTCACAATCTAAAAGAAACATAAGACAGACACCAACAACAGTCACTGGAGGTACTGTGCTGGGGGTGGATAGGGCCAGTTACTCTCCCCCTGCTAAATAAAGAGAATCACCACGTTAAAAGGTGCCTCTTTGCCAAGTTAGCAGGGGTAGTTGGACTAATAAGAAACTCAGCACAGCTGAGATTTCAGAGATGCAGTGCAATGTATTTTAACAAGAAGGCCCAGTAGCATGTGTTTCCAGAGAAGCAAAATGGCAAGACTGAAAACAAATCTGCTAAGTTCACAGGCTTTATGTGTAAATATTTTTTCTCCTCTTATGGGTAGAAAAATATTTAATGTTGAGTTTGTTCCTGCCTGTGGGGTTTGGTAAATCAGGGCTCTTCTGTTAGGTGGGTAACTCCTACAAATCCCTAGTTTGTCCTTTTTTAAAAAGGTCTTTGTGAACTTTGTCAAAAAACCCAATAAAAAACACCCCACCAAAAACTTCAATGAGAACAGAAGACAGTAGGATGGTCTTCCTCCCTTTGCCTCACTCCCCCCGCATCAAGTTAGCAGGGAAAAGGAGATCATAGTCTAGGGCAGTGTTTCTCAACTGCCGGTTCGTGGACTGGTGCTGGTCCACGAGGCGTTCGGTACCGGTCCATGAGGCATCACTAATAAAAATCACACACACACACCCAAATTTTTGGGGCCAGCAGGGGCCATTGGGAACTCTCCAGAGCTCATTTCCAAGCAGCCCTTGCTGCTGGATAACTTTCATTTTGCTTCCTCGAAATGAACATTATCCAGCAGCAAGGGCTGCCTGGAAATGAGCTCCGGAGAGCTCCCGGTGGTAGAGGCCCCAGCTGGCCCAAAATTGTTTTTGGGGGGGTGCGGTTGGGGGTGAGGGGGGCGACTTGCTTACTAACTGCTGGTCCGGGAAACTGCTCATGAATAATGTACCGGTCCATGACTCCAAAAACATTGAGAAACACTGGTCTAGGGCATTGTCTCAGAAGTGTCCCTGTGCTGCATGCATATAGCCCTCCTTTCCTGAAATTCTTCTTTTTTGCCAGCTGTGATGCAGAGGAGCTTTTTGATAAGCACAGCAGCAGCCCTTGCCTTACCTGCTCCTCAGGGAACTAAACCACTGATAATGGCCAGCTTGACCCTTGGCAGAATCTCCAGGCTCCACTATTTTACAGGGATGCTCAGGTAGTGAGTCATACCAATTCCCCCTTTCCACTCTCTTCACTGTTCTTGTGGGGGACAATAACCCAAACTTAGAAGTAACTCAAAGCCACCCTTGACCACTACCTTAAAGCCTTAACTCTCACGCTTGCTCTCCCTCTGTGGCACCGCTGTTTCAGCAAAGATTTTTTTCCTTCAGACACGGATATCTTCCTCAGTGGAAGTGGCAGCCTTGTTGGTTGCTTCAGCTATGTTTGACACTATCCCTGTGCTCAGAACTGCAAGGGTGATTGGAAAAGGTCTTGGTTTTGCTCTCTCTGCTCTCCAGTGAGAGATCTCACTCATGGGGGAGGTCTGGTGGGGGGATCAAAGGGATTTTCCTCACCCTTCCCTTTAACACCCTTCTGAGGATGAAATTGGGAGTTGTGCTGTTTCTCCCTCTAATTATGTCATCACTTCTCGCTTTAAGAGACGGTGGCTTCCTCCATCACAAGAGCTTTCAGGAACCTACCCCTAAGAAACAAAAAAGTACATCTCCCTCGCCAGCCCCTTAGTCTGTTGATTGGTCATCTTGTGGTTCTCCTGTAGGCTCTGTAGACCAGAGATTCTCAATGTTGGGTCCCCAGATGTTATTGGACTTCAACTCCCATAATCCCCAGCCCCAATGGCCTTTGGTTGGGGATTATGGGAGTTGAAGTCCAATAACATCTGGGGACCCAATGTTGAAAATCCCTGCTGTAGACTCTTAATAGTGGTGAAAGGGAATGATTTGAAGGGGGAAAGAGATGAGCCCAGGCAAGCTCGGGAGAAGCTTTTCTCTTTGAGCATTTCATAAAATGTTATAAATACTCTTTTTCTGGAATCTGAAGATTCTACAATCTTCCATTGTAGCAACTGAACCTTCTAAACTTACTGGACCTTTCTAGTAACCATCTCCTCAGTTTCTTCTGACCTTTCCCCCAGCATCTTCAAGCCTGTCATTTAGAGAGAGTAGGATATGCCATCTCCTCAGAGATTAGCTCTTGCTATTTTTAAGAAATTTTCTTCACTACCAAAAGATGTAGACTGTGATGGCTTTTAACTTATAAAATGTCTCCATAAACTCTGATGAAATGTCTACTGATAAAAAATGACCACAGAGCAGAGAGAACCTCTATGAAATATGCTGAGACTTTTACATTAGAATTTCAAGCCTTTCCTACCTTTTTAGCATTTGTTTGGTCTGCCGTCATGGTCAAATGAATTAGCTCCTGTATTTGATTTACCTAGACCAGTTAAAGGTGGTTGGTGGAGTATTCACTTCATTTTGGTGTTTATGTTTCAGTTTTTCAGTGAGCAAGAAGTGCTGAGATTTAGATTGGCAAGTTTGGTAGAGGTAGCCAACCTGTCAGGTGGGAAACCCACTGCAAGGAGATCTTCACTCAGGGAACCAATGAGAATTATCTTATAGCATACACTTCTTGGAGTTTTGAGCAAATCACTGGGCCTCAGAGATGACAGATGGGCAGAATCTTCCTCAAAATAGCCCAGGACCCACTTCTATGTGCTGTGAATCAGATAGTCAGCATATGAGTTGTAACTGGGTGTTACTTATACTTTGAGTGACTACCATTTTGAAACAAGATGGCAGCAACTCGGAGTAAGCACCACCCCTTTAGAACTTGTTTGCATTCAGAAATGCTGTATTTCCAGCACATAGATTTTCTGTTGGTGTGTGTGTGTGTGTGTGTGTCTTTTTGTTACAACTCCCCATCTTGAAAACCAATGGGAGTCATGCACATTATAAACACCTCTCTTTTAAAAATTGTATTTTTAAAAAATATGGTGGGCAAAGAAATCCAATTCCCAAGGTTGGAGATCAAATTATATTGAGTGGATTTCATCCTAAACCCTGAATGTGATTTGGATGTTGAAAAAAATGGCAAGTATTCTCCATTATTTCTACTTAGAACTACTTGTTTTAGTTCAGTTTGTTCATTTTAATACTACTTGATGTTCATAGGCCAATTTTCCTGTCTTATTGGTGATTCACTTCTTCAGTGGCAGTTATTACAAGTTTTGCATCTTATACCATGCTGTGGTTTGTAGTTTTTTCCTTTGCTGCAAGAGTTCTCTTGTTCACTGCTCAGCTGCCCTGGGGGATTGGTGGGAGTTCCATCTAACAGGAAACTTTAGCCCTGCCTCCTCAGTCCCAAAAGCGGGGCTAAAGAAAATACTGGTATTTATTTTCTACCCTGCTTTTCTACAAAAATTACACTTAAAGTGGCAATTGCACCCAAAGTTGCAATTTCTGCCTTCAAGAACAAAAAAAGTTCATTAGTAAGAACATTCATTCATTCATTCATTTATTGTTAAATTTATAAACCGCCTTTCATTAAAGCAATACCAGCATCATTATTCCTTATTGTTTAAAACTGAAGTTTGTTTTTAAAAAATCTTAAACACATTGTATACATTCTGCTTGGTAGATTGTGACTTGGTGCCCTAGAGCTGAAGTCAGTATTGCTTGACAGAACTACTGAACTTTAGCATAGCAATGGATGTGTGTCCCGCCTGCTGCCAGGCATTTAAAACTAGGGTTTCTCAAATGCACTCACAGTAGTTCCTCAGGGACTTCTGACACAGCTACAAAGGCAGAAGTTTGCGCCTCCCCTTCTTTATGACTGTTCAACTCATGCTTCCCCATATGTTGCTGAACTACAATTCCCATCATCCCAGCCACAATACATTGTAGCTGAGGGTGATGGGAATTGTAGTTAGGCAACATCTGGAAGGCCGCAGTTTGGGGAAGCCTGGTTTAACTGATGTCCATGGAATTTGACAATCTTGCTGCAAAACATCAACCAGTTTGAAATTTAGAAATTGATGTTGCATTTCAAAGTTTCTTGCCTAGAAGCTTTAACCAAATCTTAAGTTTCCTGTTATCCTAGGCATAAACTTAAACTATTGTTAGTAGTTTAAAAAGTGTAGCATGTACAAGGTACCTGTTTACTGTAAAATATCTGAGAAGGGACTTTTACAGGGGATCTGTAATCTTGGTTGGCAGCGGGTTCTTCTGGTAGACTGCTTTATGAAGCCTGGGGTTTGGAATGTCCATCCTACCCCCTTGTTGCAAGTGGCATGCTAGCATACTCAGAAGTGCTATGCAAAAGTGAAGTATATGATGCCCCCCGCCCTGATTCAAAGGAGCAAGTGTAAAGCCGAATATAAGAGCAAGAGAGGCTGACTTTAGTCCCCAGCTCCCTGCTTAAACAACTGGTGGCTGGGATTTGAACTTCTTTAAAAAGGGCTCCACATGTGCAGCCCTGGCTGCTGGATTTAATACATGCTGTACCTAGTTATGTTCACTATTCCCCAGCCAGCTAGAGATGTGCATGTGGAAGCCTGCTTCTGTGTGTGTACATAGTGCACCTCTGAATGCAAGAGGAGGAGCTGCCGATCAGGCATTCTCCCATGCTCTCATCCTGATGAATGTGGTTTTTAATTGTGTGCCCTTTAAGAGGGATTAGAGAAGACAGTGTTTGAGGGAGGGGTTAAAAGGGCAAAAATGTTTTTTGGAAACATCCTCGGTACTTTATAAGAATAAACACCTATGTAAAAAGGTCAAGAAAACAGAGTTTGAGCAATGAATTTTCTATGACCTTTCTTAGGTAGGTTTAACTTTCAATAAAGGTGCACATCTTCCACATGCTAGTTATTTGTGCCAGAAGGGTTTTCCTCAGTAAGTAAATATATTGTGGCTCTGGCCCAAAGATCTTCAATGCTTTGTGCAAGGATCTCTGCTGCTCATCTTAGTGTGTTTGCATCTGAGTGTGTCTGCATGGAAGCTGTCTTTCTCCTCCCCCTGCCAAACTACGGATTAATGCTTTCAAAGCTGCTAATACCGGCCATTTATTTGGCAATATGTGGTCAAAGAACTTGGTCAGTGCAGGGCAACCCTTAGATATGGGGTTTCCCCATGTATTAGCCTTTGATATGCACTGGATATTGTCCAGAACGGCAGTCCACATACAGAAGCCTGTTTTCACTCTTTGTACAGATGGTTCTCACTGGATTAATTCCAGTTATCTAGAACTTGCATAGAGTTATTTCAGATTAGAACTTCAAGTAAGGCAAAAACATTTTTTAAACCCCCCATACTGACTAAATGTGTGAACCTGAAGAAATAGCAGTCTACTTAAAATATTATAAGTTGATTTAGTTGAGAACAGTGACCTTCATTTTGTCAAACACAGTGCTTACACTCAGTAAGAAAAGGCTTCGCATCTTGGAGAGACTTGGTTCATTGATCAAGAAAGAGTCACATGCTCCAGTTGTGCACAAATGCTGCTGACCCCCTGTTGTCAGTAGGGGTGTGTGGTATCTCCACCAGCATTCATCCTGGTTAATCTTAACCTTGCTTTGCTTTGAGTTTGAAGTGGCTTGCAAAAGTTTGTTATACCTACCGGTGGACATTCTGCCTCTGCAGGGAGTACACAGCTTTTTGTTGCTTCTGTGTCTCTGGATTTATCAGTTTTAGATTTCATATAGATCAGGGATCCTCAACGTTGGGCCCCCAGATGTTCTTGGACTTCAGCTCCCATAATCCCCAGCCAAAGGCCACTGGGCCTGGGGATTATGGGAGTTGAAGTCCAAGAACATCTGGGGGCCCAACGTTGAGGATCCCTGATATAGACAATGGGCTTGGTCTCTGTTGCACTGTAGCATGACCAAAAAAAACACCACACCCATTTAAGTAGTGTGTCTCTGGTCACAGACATGCAGTCTAGAGCAGCTCTACTAGCTATACCAGGGATTCTCAAACTTGGGTCCTCAGTTGTTATTGGACTTCAGCTCCCATAATCCCCAGCCTCAGTGGCCTTTGGTTGGGGATTATGGGAGTTGAAGTCCAATAACACCTGAGGACCCAAGTTTGAGAATCACTAAGCTATACTGTTGGTGCTGCTGCTTGACAAGCGTGGATATTTTCCCTTGTTACCACTTGGCAAGGCAGCTTGCTCCTGGGAGGATTCCAAAAGGCGGTGGCAGCAGCAGAACTGCCAAACAACCTCCCCAAACCAACATTACAGCTTTAGTTGCCACCAGCACAGTTGAGGGGGAAGGAGGAAAGAGCTCTTTCCTTCTCAGCTGGTTTGGCACTGGTTCGGGTTTGAGTTTAGAACCATGTATGATGCGTTGTCTGAAGCATGCCTGAAACACAGTGCACTGGTAAGAAGCATGCTCTCTAGACCAGGGCTGCACAACTTCGGCTTTACTGCAGATGTTACACTACAACTCCCAGCATTCTTGACTATTGGCTGCTGAGGCTGGGAATGATGAGAATTGTAGTCCAGAAACAGCTGGAGGGCCAAAGTTGTGCAACTCTGCTCTAGGCTATCCTCTTTTAGTATTGTGAAATGGATCACTTCAGACTTCCTAGATCTAGGGTCAAAAGGCAGCAGGAAGAGAGAAGGGAAAAGAAACCTGGTTTGAGGATGGAGACATGACATTGGGGGCGGGGGCAGGGGCAGAGGTGGAGGGAGGTTTGCTGAGAAAGGAACTGGATTGATGACATAAAAGAGTGAGATACAAATAGGGAGGATAGCAGAGGGGGCAGAGGTGCTAAATCATGGGGGAAGAAGCCCCCCTTTTCCCATCCATGCCACTGACAAGTTGTGAGCTAGTCTGGGATAATGTAATGTCTCTCTTTTATAAGAGTGCTAGAAAAATTCTAGGCCAGGGTTTCTTAACCTTGGGCCCCCAGATGATGTTGGACTACAACTCCCAGAATCCCCAGCCACAATGGCCATGTCTGGGGATTCTGGGAGTTGTAGTCCACCATCACCTGGGGGCCCAAGGTTAAGAAACCCTATTCTAGGCTTTTAGTTTCCTGAGTATTTAAACATCTGTGTATTGTTGCCTTGGGTTGATAGAAACTTGTTCAGTGACTAGGAATTGGAAGCATGTTTCCAGTCCTACTCTGAAGTATTTTTAGTTTTGTTGACTCTAGTATGGCATTTGTAGCCCAACATGCACATGAAGAATCACTTTATTTTTTTGAGTTTCTAATTTGGTCACAATTAATTGGCCTTAACTTGAATCTAATATTGTTTGCAACAACAGCCAGATTAATTGTGTAGAAGTTATCTACATAGATTTCCTTAATACTGAGTCTCAGACACTTTAAAGCCTGGAAGGGATTAACCCAATCCTTTGCCTGGAACTCTCTTTAAGGAATTCTGGCTTCTGTTATTTCCCCTTGTAGTTTGGTAACCCTTCATCAATAATGTGAATAGTTCTGACAGCCTTCTTTTAAAGAAGCTATTAGCACTGTACATTAGCTTTTAAAGTTTTACTTCATTTCTTGTGTAAATGCATTTTATTTATTATTAAATCTGTGAATGAGGATAAAATAGTGCATCACCTATAACCTGCAAGCGAGAAATGAAGATTTCAGCCATTCCACAAAATATTTTGGGGTGCACATGTAGAGTGATTTCAATGTAGCAATGCATGCAAGAACGATGGAAATTAAAATGTCTAGTTGCCATAATAGTTCCAACTGTTTATACTAGGAACAATTTGTGTGTAGAGCTACTGTATCTAATAAAGGCTTTCTAACAGAAGAACTTGAAGAGAGAGGCCTATCAAAATGTAGTGTAAAATGCTTTATATTCCTTGTACATATTAGTCATCTGTCATAACTTTAGAACACAAATATTCATAGTTAAACTTCTTCTGATGCTGGCTATTAACCGCTAAAATGATATTTTACTAGTGATTACTTTTTTAATTAAGCCCATGTATTAGCTATAAAGCCACTTGAGTGCATTGTAAATAAAATGCTGTAATAATGAAGTGCTTTAATTACAATCCCTAAAGTATGCATAGTACTCAGTAAATTTTTTATTTAAATTCTTCACATGTTCTATCTTTTTTTCCTGAAAGGCAGTTTGAATCTAGCCATAAAGACTGGTGGCTTTAGCCTTTAAAGTCATTTGAGCAAATTCCATGGCTGTTCTCCCAGTTAGTGAGTTTTCATGGCATTTGCAGCAAGCTAATTGCTTCTGCTAATAAATAATCTAAAATCAATGCTGACAGCAGTTAATTGGCACAGAGACTTTATTCTGTAAAGCACTTGGCTAACGACCTTCTTTAAATTAATAGCATTAAGTGCTATGAGGAAATAAATCTGAGGAATTGCCTGTCATTTGCTTGTCATGTCTAATAACTTCCAATAATGATGGCTGATAGATTTTTGCACATTCCATTATTGAAGTTGGTGCATGTAATTATTCTCCTCATTATATGTAAACAATTAGCAATATTTGGTGTTTCCTTGCAATAAAGCTGTTAAGCGCAAGTAGTGCATTAGAGGTTAGAAACTATGTTTTAAAACTAGATTTCATTTCCATTGAATGCATTGACAGAAACGTGTGTGGTTATTGCAAGGCTCCTTTATCTTCATTTATGTAATTTTAAAAAACAAATTTAAATTAAAATCTAAAGTGGCCTATCTTGACCTATAAAACCTTTTATTTTTAGCTTGAAGAAGTAATGGAAAAAGAAACTTATAAGGCTGCTAAATTAATCCTTGAGAGGTTTGATCCAGAAGCCAAGAAGGCAAAGGTAGGAGCTGATCTCTGTACTAATTTCCTACAAAGCGCACCATAGAGCAAAACACTTTGTAATATTATTATAATTGACAGGATGTTGAACCGCCATCTGCTGGAGCATCTGCAGTTCCAAGACCTGGCCAAGGTAATAGCTCTGTAAAACTGCTGCTTTTCATGAAGAAAATGCTATTTGCATCACTTCATTTTCATTCCATGAGGCTTGGAGTATTTAAGAATGTGGATCTACTATAAATGGGACTTCTATTCCTAAAGAGGAATTCTAATTTGTGGGAGAGGATGGCATTATCTGACTTTAAAGTGTAGTATTTAGTGGGCCAATGGCCTGGCAGATGTTTTCCCCTCAGCCAGGTCATCGTTTAAAAGTTGAGATCAGCAGTGGTTTGCAGTGAGTGAAGAGGATGTGGTGGAAAGACACAAGAGATTGCTTCCCTTCCTCCACTGGGCAAGGCACTGGTGGGCAGAAGTATCTGGCAAACCTTACAGCTGCTGCAGAGTTGCTTTGATCCCAGAATGAAGCTGCCTTGCACGAGGCAAAGCTGCCTTTGCCTAATGGTTCTGATGCATCCAGAAGGACCAAAAGTTGCTATGTCCACCAACTCACTTTCCCCCAGGCCAGGTGAGTTAGAACCCTTGGAGACAGTTGTTTCCTGTGTCTGTCCTATCAGAAGATGGGTGCAAGGGAACCACATTTCACCTGGAGGGTGGGAAAGAGCAAGAGGCCTAGCCTAATTCTTCCTGGCCTGAGAGATCAGTGTTTGCTAAGCGCTGCTGATGCATCTGTGGACCAGCTTTGACCTCTAAACAGTGTAGGGTGGTATTTTTTTTAATGTACTGCCATTTGTGTGCATGCTGATTCACAACAGATAAGTGGACACATGTCTGCTCTGAGGGTGTTAGTCTAGAAATAGATACAAGGGACAGAGGAGCAAGGGGAGGGAAGTGGAGGAAAGGTAACTTGGAGAAGAACACACAATTACTTAATTTGCATGTACTTTAGTTTAGTTGCAGTAGAGAATGTGGATTATTAGAGAGCTGAGCCAAAGGCTTCTTGGCAAAGATGGGTTTGAGGGGCATTTGTAGGAAATAAGCAAGGAGCCATCATGTGGATGTTGTACAAGGACTTTCAGGCATAAGGGACAGTGAGGGAGTAGAAAGGGTGGAGGCATTTGAGGGAGCAGGAGACTTTTGGACAGCTTAGTGAGGTGAAGCTGAAGGAGTAAAGGTCATGGACAGGATTGGTAACAAAATGAATTAATTGATAGATATAGTAGGGGCGAGGCCAAGGAGTGATTTGAAAGTAAGGATGAGGAGTTTGTCCTAAATTATATCCTGAAGGCTTTAGAAACTACACAGACCCCTGGAGCATTGGTATTATGTGCTTCTGACAGTTGTTGGGTTCTGTGCCAGTGAAGTTTCCTTTTTAAAAAACTACCCCATCAGCATTGTAGCCCTGAAGGCTCCAAAAGCACAAACGATGTTGTTGGGGCCAAATCTGAGGGAGTGGATCGCAGCCTTTCCTTCTGAGAAATTCCAGGTTGTGTTGCATACTCAGAAGGTTGTGAATCTAAGTGACTGGTGAGGCCAGACTCATCAGTGACAAGTGTGCACACTGCCATACCATCATTGCCTTGATTTTGTTTCAAATGGGTCACTCATATATCTGTTCCCCAGTCACGACCAGAAAAAGCGACAGGATCAAGGTCAGATCAGAGCGGCACCATCAGCATATTGATAGCACCTTAAGGCCTACTTCAGTACTCATTATCTGTGGCAAATTCCCACAGTCAAAGGCAGTTTTATGTATGTGAGAAGGATTTAACAAGACTCCAATTCCCTTTGGGCATGAACCACTCTTATGGCACACAACTCATTACTAACTAGGTGTCTGTCCTTTTTGCACATACATGGAACAGAGTGCTGTTCAACTCTTTCCAACAGAAGACTAGCCATGAATCAGTTGTGTGCTGAAAAAGAGGCTTGCTCGCTCTCCCAATGAAACACTTTTTGGTTGGAAAGGACAATTATATCTTTAGTAATTGTGAGGTCACGTAAAGATACTGTAATTGCATGGAGCTTGTGTAAATAACTGTGCAACTAAATAGCCATAGCCAGAAAACCCCATAGGATAATTTCTGTCTTTCTGGTTACACTTACATCATTACTGGCCTCAAGGTCTTTGTTAACATTTTAGTTATAGGTTAATTTTAGCAGTTGATTGATTAATCTTGTATGCTAGTCAAAGAGGTGTCTGTGTGTGAACACAAACGAACTGATCTGTCATTTTGTTTAATGCTTAAGGCGAGAGCTACTTCTGTATAAATTTATAAACCAAATTGTAGGATTAAGATGCAAGAATGAGTCTATTGGAGAATTCAGAAGTGTATACTGTTAGTATTCTATTGCTCTTCAACTTTTTCTGAGTGTAGCCTTTGCAAAAAAAAATTCTTAAGTTACTCTAAAATATTGTTAGACCTGTATTTTGGTAAGTTAAACACGAAGCCTAACTTGTGAATGTTCTGTCAGAACTTCGTCATCGAACCCCAGTGCGAGGGAACGTGTCTCCCCCTATCTCAGTTACCCCAAAACAGGGGTCTCCTAAAGCATCGGGTCCGATGCCACTGTCTCCCAGTTTGCAGAGAGAGACCTCAGCTCCTGGTGGACCTCCTGAGAGAACTCTTACATCAGCTTCGCAGCCAAATGTGTTATCGAGACATCCTGGATCCCGTGCTACTTCAATGCCTGGAATGGGTAAACAGAGCACTTAATGTTGTTTACAGTTTATATTGTTTTCTCTGGTTACCAATAAAACAGGCCATTTTCAGACAGTATGGAAATGGCATTTTGTTTGGAAATAGAAGAGCAGTTATCTGATTAAGCAGGAGTTCCATATTCAATTAGCCATAACTCTTTACAGCTGGCACCTTATGATACTGAAACCTATTGCCTGAGCTCATTTAACTGTTATGGCTTCTTTGTTTAAATGGTAATAAAACTTTGCAGTATTCTGTAGTCAACAATATAGCATACCTTTTTATGTTCTTGGTTTAGGCAAGCTCTAGACTTATATAAATCAAGTACATAAGAAAACACTTTCAGAATACACTCATGTTTCTTACTAAGCCCGGAACGTATTTTCAACTTGTGTTGTGACATTTATTTAAATGTTTAGAATAAACAACAACAAAAAGTTCATGCTGCAAAGATTAAAACATAAAATACTCCATAACCAAAGTGGTTTTGCCTATTAGACAGCAGAACTTTCTGAAGTAGCAAGCTAATAAAACGGGGGTTAGCATCAGTTATTTTCTTATTTGAGGTATTAACTTGTCCATTTGCTTCTACTCGAACAGCTAGCTAAACTCGGAGCCCTTTTAAAACTTTTTCATTACTAAATTGATTTTCTGTTTTGCACTTCAGCTGGGGGTAAAAGTCTGCAGTGATTGCACACTCTCCCTCTCATTTTAAAAAGTATTCTTGGGTGTAACTTGTTCTCCTGCCTACTTTATCCTACCTTCAGCATTCTTACCTGCTGTGAGGAGTAGATAAAAGGGCCAGAGCCTGGGAAAGACCTATTTTAATCCACCCATCTGGCTGGGTTTGATTTATTCAAATTAATTTTCAGACCACAAGTTACTATTGTGTTCAGTAGTTGCTGACAAATGTGAAGACTTTGAAATTTAAGAGGGGAAAATAAAACTTGAGCCTTCAGATATTGCCAAGAACCTGTCTCACATTCTTTGAGGGCAATTAGACATTTGGTTTTTACTTTTATTTTTTAATTGATATTCATCTAGTAATGGTGGTAACTTAATGGTCATTGGCAAGTGTGACCATTTTTAATCATATTAAATGTTAATTTGGAAACAAGTGCTCTCTGTTACTGAGTTCTATAGTGTACCATTGTAGGAGTTCTTCATGACAGTATTGGAGGCTATAGTTGTAGGAATTAAGATATCCCTCAGTGTCCAAATTTCTTTGCAAGAAACTTTTAAGAAACAAGACAATATATATATTTAAAAATCATGTTTCTTAATATGTACACTTTCCCCATCTTGTGATGAGCATCAGTCGAAGTGCATATGACTACACTTAATTATCTTTGAACTGGAAAGATAATTCATTTTTTCATTACATTATACTTTGTGGAGGATAATCAATTTAACATGTATTACCACAGAGCTCCCATATGTCTAAAAATTAATAACCAGCAGGTAGTTGAGAGTTTGCCAAGCTTTGCAAAAATGGCCAGTCTTCCCACAATGATTGCTTTTGATGTTCGTATTAATTACTGTTGTCCATATCAGCATGAGGAATAAGATGCATGGTTAGAGAGTTGTTAGTGTGCCAAGTAATTGGAAAGATTCTTGTGGTGCACGATCTCCTGTTTCAGGTTCCTCAAAGATTAACCATGTAGCATGTTACTATTGACTGTAAGCTTGTTTCAAACTCTGATTGTGTCCAAAATTTGCATACTATCGAAAATACTTTAAACCAACAGCTAGATAGGTTTTTAAATCAATACTGTGCTTCCTTTAAAATTTTTTTTGCCAATGTACATCCCATTATTAAACACTATTACTGTCAGTGGAACTTATTTTATAGTAAACTTGTTTGAGATAATTGTTTAACTCCTTTCACTGATTTGTTTAAAATGCATATAAGGGCAATTCACATGATTACTAGAGTAGGAGATGCCTCCTATTCTAGTTCAGGAGCTGAGTGCGCTCCCAATATTTGATGGTCTGTGAGGGGAAAACAATGTTAGAGGATCCTTCTGTGACCATGTGCTAAGCAGCAGTTGGGTCCAAAGGTCTTTTCCTCCTACCTTATTCAGCAGCTGGGTAGGAGGGAGCGGTTTGCACTTGGGCAAATAAAATCAAAACCACAGGTTAAGGATGGGGGATACCTGGTTTGGCAGTAGTAGATCTGAAAATGGATCTCAGGATTACAGACGATCATAAGCTGGACATAAGTCAGCAGTGTGATGCAGTTGGGGGAAAAGAGCTAATCTGATTTTAGGCTGCATTAATAGGACCATCCTTTTTCACTTATGAGAAATAACAGTTCCATTTTATTTCATGCTAGTCAGAGGTCATCTGAAGTACTGTGTCGATTTCTGGGTGCTGCAGTTTAGTAAGCATGTAGACAAATTGGAACAGGTTTAGAGGGAGAGTAATAAGGATGGTCAGGGATCTGCAAAATGCAGGGATCTGCAAAACTCGGAGGAAAGGTTGAAGGAAATAGGCTTGTTTAGCCTGGAGAAGAGAAGACTATGGGGCAGCATCTTCTAGTATTTGTCACATTAGAAGAGACCAAAGACTTATTCTCTGCTACCTCAGACGGCCAGACTTGAGCTAATTGACTTAACTTGCAGGAGAGTAGATCGTGGTTGACCATTCAGTTGACTACTTTTAATGGTAGGAACAGCTCAACAGTGGAACTAGTTACCTAGGGAGGTGATGGGCTCCCCTTTGTCAGAGGGCTTCATGCAGAGACTGAACAGCCAACTACTAGGAATCGGTTGTCTCAGGAGCTCCTGCACTGAGCAGTGTGGTTGACATAGCTGGTCTACATGGTTCTCCCCAGCTCTGTTGTTCTACCTTGTGACTTCAGTTTTTAGCGAGGAAGATGTTTTGTTCACAACCCTGCCCCCAAATTACTAATTTTAGCCAATTTACTTTGTCTCATAGAATACGGGGGTAAACAAGACAATATTGTGTGTGATTGGGCTCTCCATGTTTGTGTTCAAAATATAAATAGCGACTGTGCAGGGCCCTAATCGAGATGAGTTCCTTGGTTGCAGGAGAGGAGCTTTTAAACACTGGCCTTCCATGGTCCCAATCTGAATTTTGCACCAGAAAGAAAGTTCCCATTGGTTGGCCGACTTGATTGGGCAGTATATGATGAGCAAATATTTCTTTCCTAGCAATGTTGTCCTCAAGTGCAATATTTTGACAGGACCTCCATAAGGATGGGGTTAAATGTTCTGTGAATAATCCCAGTGTTAGATTGAGGATCTAGCTTTGTTCCAGAGTAAGGAGGTGGTTTTATTCCAAGCCTGCTTGCTTTGTCCCCACATAACTCAGTGGGAGCCACTGTCTGCATAGCTCCATTTTGAACTTAGCATAGGTTTACATCATTTTATGTGTATGTTCATCGCTTGATGATTGCAGTATCTGTTAATGACCTGCAGCTATGAATGGGCCATCAGAGATGTAATTCCATTGATCAAACCTTCATATTACCTCAGTGCAATGGTTTTCACTGGGGTCGATTCACACATTTAGCAGCCAGTAATCATGTAGAGGAATCAAATGATGGATATTCATATTTGGAAGATCCTTAGATCCAAGCCGCACGTGCCAGTTTATTTCTAAACTGTGTTTGAATTTAGGCTTTGTAGCAGAATATAGATTGGCTGACTGTGTCTGTGTGTGTCCCTATCATCTTCACAATGCCTGGACCAATGTGAACCAAATTGGGTACAGTTGTAGGAATACATACTTCAGCGGTGTAGTTTTTGGTGATGTCATGCACCCCAATTCAAGATGGCGGATGTGTAAATGTTTGAGGAACAAGTGGGCTTCTTTCTCTTCCTCCTACCCCCCCCCGCTTTGAACCGGATTTGGTACAGTTGTAGAGACACAGGGACGCATAGTGAGTGACACATAGGGACACCTCAGTGGTGTAGTTGGTGATGATGTCATCCACCCCAATCCAAGATGGTGGATGCATGAACATTTGAGGTGCAAGAGGGCTAACTTGTGGACCGCCTAACTGATTTGAACCAAATCTGGTACAGTTGTAGTGAGCGACACACAGGGACACCTCAATGGCATGGTTTGTTCCACCCCAATTCAAAATGGTAAACACAGGAACATTTAAGGCACAATTGGGGTAACTTGTGAACCGCCTAACTGATTTGAACCAAATTTGTTACAGCTGTAGGGACACATAGGAATGACTTAAGGGCATAGTTCATAATGATGTCAGTCACCCTAATTCAAGATGGTGGACAAGTGAAAGTTTGAGGTGCAAGTGGGAGCCGATTTGGACCAAATTTGGTACAGTTATAGGGACACCTCAGACACACAGTTTGTGGTGATGTCATCCACCCTTATTCAAGATGGCAGACACATGAAAGTTTGAAGCGCATGTGAGCTAACTTCTGAACTGCCTAACCAATTTGGACCAAATTCATTCCGGTTTTAGGGATCGTGAAAGCAAGGTAGGCAGATTAGTTCTTACTAGAACAACTTGCCTTTATTTTGTTTTTAGGACACTTCTTTTATTTTAAGCTTCTTTCTGAATGGGAACAAAACCTTAGGAAATGGCAATCATTTGTTCAGGATTTAGAAAGCAGAAAGAGCTGAAATTACTCAGTTAAGCCAGGGCCTTTTCCATTTTCATGACATCTTGTCCCTCCCATTCCAGTTGTCTCCTCCTTATTCATCTCCAGTCATCTTGGTCTTTTAAACTTTTTCTACCACCATTTTTAAAAACGTGTATGCTGGAATCTGTACAATTTGTTGGCTAATTTAGTTAATTCCAGGTATAAGATTCAGATTACATAAGTCAGTTTTAGTTGCATCTTTGAGATAGGATGTTGTTTGAATTTAACATCTATAAATCAAAAGCTGTATTGATGAGAATCTGCATTTGCTTTTAAAATGGCTCATTTCTACTTTCTGCATTGTGTTAACCATGATCAGAAATGACACAGATGAAAATTACCTTGGCATCTGTGCCCATATGTACCTTGAACATAAATGAAATGGGTGTCGTGAATGGGTGCTGGGTGTAGTCACGCAATTTAGATCCAAAGAACAAATCTCAGATATGGCTAGGGCCCACAACTGTTCGGGACTTGAAGACCAACACTACTATCTTACATTAGGTTTGCTGCTCCTACAAGCAGCCAGAGCACAACTGAAGAGAGGAACCTGCTCTTAAGTGCCTGTATAGCACCAAGCACAATCCTGCCCTTCTTCATAACTAGGATACTTAGCAACTGCAGAAAGACTAAGCAAAGCTTTTGCTTGCACCAATTGAGTGGACCACTAAAACATGCATTATAATTTGTAGTTTGCAAAGTGATACATCCAGTAGCTTAGAAGATCCAGGAGAGCCTTCATATAAACTAGAAGCAAATCCATCAGAAAACAATCTTTGTTTTCCAGGTCTTCATCCTCCAGGCCCTCCATTGGCAAGACCGATTCTTCCTCGTGAAAGGGGAGCATTGGATAGAATTGTTGAATATTTAGTTGGAGATGGTCCACAGAACAGGTAAGATGTCACTTATTATGAAGTCTGAAGTCAAATAGTAGAACCCCAGGGTCATTTCTCAGGTTTATGTTCTCAACTTTTTCTCATGCCACTTGGGTAACTGGAGCAAGTAGTGGCCTTTAGTATATCTTTCTAATAACTTATATAAACTTTGTGGCAATCATCCTTATGAGACTCTTAATTACAAAGTTAAATTGTTTTGTTTTTGTTGGTACCTTTTAGAAAACCAACAGTTGCTATTGAAGCCAGATCTATAAATCAGTGGTTTATTCGAGCAGTTATTTGATAATGACATTGTCAAACCTTCTGACTTTCTAACATCCATTAATTGCCCTTTTAATTTAACCAAACCAAGTTTAGCTAGTTTGATAACTTGAATACAGCAGTTCAAAATGGTGGAGTTTAAAACACAAATTGCCAAAGTCTTTGGCTCTGTAGTGGTTCAGCCACAATACCATTGAAAGCACTCATTTTGTGACTTGAAACTTGCAATAATGTGATCTTTTAAAAACCATTTCACTTTAATTCTAAGTTTTAATGCCCTTTTGCTGATGTGTAAGTTTGCTTCAGTGGTCCAGTAACATGACTAAATTAGTAGCTCAATTTAAATGGCTAAACCAGTCTTGGTAACTTCTGATCTCTTTTCCTTTAGATATGCACTTATATGCCAACAGTGTTTCTCGCATAATGGAATGGCCTTGAAGGAGGAGTTTGAATACATTGGTAAGAACACATGCATATACTCTGCTGCTTGAATAAGAACTTTCTCCCAAATATGCATTCAGGCATCTTCAAAGTAGAATGTGCTTGTTCTCAATCCAAACCAAGCGAAGTTTAAGCCTATTAACATCAACAGGTCTTAGCGCAATTAACTGTGTTGGGCTGTGGCTTTATTTCCATAATTCAAATACTCATTTGTATATTTAAAATGAATTCTAAAGTTTTTTTTTTTTTTTAAAGCTCTCTAATGTCAAACTGGGCCATAGAAATAAGCTGCTTTCTATGTCTGCTTTAGGACTGCTGTTGGCTATGAATAGCAAGCACCCTAAAGGATTTTATATCTAGGTCCTCCCTAATTCAAAGACCTTCCTTTTTCCAGAACTTTAACAAAATTTGCCTTAACTGCAAAATCTCTGGGAAACATCAGAGGAGGAGTGGGAACAAATTCCGGGGGCTATTCTGTAGTTTTATTGCTGTCAATAACTTAAGACAGGCATAGCTCTTCATTGAACACAGATGTTTGTTCTGCATCCTCCCAGCAAACAAAAGTCAATTTGCAAGTAATGTGAAAGAAATTATCCCAGACACTTGCTCTTTTCTGTTCTGCATGGGTGTGTCCTCCATTTTGCTCTTGACTCTGAAAAAATATTCAGCACAGTAATCAATGCATTTAATGTGTAACTGTATTATAAGACATTAATACTTCTGCTGAAATATATCTTCAGTTCTTGGACTGTACATATATGGTAACAGAAAAGACTACATTTACATAGATCAGTTATTTGCCAATAGCCATGTTGTGTATAAAAATAGGAGGTTTACTTTGGCAAGATAGTCTAGAGTTGATAGACTGTCATTTGCCCTTAAATTGCAACACTTGGATCTTTTAGGAGCGAGTGTTGAATTTTTTTCAGAGGTATATATTGTGGTGTTGCCAAACTTTTCTTCTTAGCAGATATGCAAGACTTATGGAAATCCATGAAGCTAGCCTTTGAAATAAATGTTGAATATTTAGTAAAGTCAATGGCTATGGCTCCTGAATTTGCATATTCAAATATAGATAGTCTGTCTGGCCCCCTGCCTGTGGTGCTAAACTGCCTGCAAGACAAAACTATGAGTGCATATGCTGTCTTTGCACAAGTGATGATCTTATGGATTTTGGCCAGTGAGTAGGGCTGTTCAGGAAGAGAGACATTTTTCTGGACATGCTTTCTTTCATATATCATTTCAAACTTCATATGTAGTTCTTAAAGAGATCTGATCAGTTGTCAGCTGAGCCTTTTTAAGAGAAAAGAGATGCTGTAAATTGCCAGAATTACATCCCAATATTCTTAATCCATTTTTGAATGGATACAAGTTAATGAGTTCACATCATCTACTATTTCCGCACAGCCTAACAATAGCCAAAGATAGCAAAAGATTGATCAGTACATGTATCCTGCAAAGTAGCGTATAACTCTTAAGACCTAGCTTCTCAAACTCTCAAACTCGGGAGCATTTTGTTGGGAGCGTGAAGCATCTCTGCCATCCCTCCCCCCCAACTTGGAATCTTGGCAGAGCAATCTACAGAAGTTTGTGGGTTCAGGTAAGTAAGGGACAACCAGCAGAGGAGACCTGCAGGGAGCAGCTGATATTTGTTGTTGCCAGAAGGAGCCATGAAATGTACAGCCAAGTAGCAACCCCTATTCTCACATAACACACCCAATACTATGTTTCCATTTGATTGCCAGGTAGTGAGGAGAGAGGCCGCAGAACGTCCAGATTTGCAGCACACAAGAGGCAACAGAATAAAGACTGGTTAGACTCTAGCTTGCAGTAGCTTGGTCCTGGAACTGGACTAAGCTGCAGGGGGAAGAGAAGTGGGGAGTTGTCTGATAACGAACCATTAAGATTTATTTGCTCCTATGTATACTTCATTCCTCACAGAAGTGGATTATGTGCACATAGCTGTGCTCATATGCTAACCAGATCCCTAACACGGGGAGGGGAAGGAGGGAGGAGACCTGGATGGCACTGTAAGTTCAGAGGTGGGCAGCAAGTCCCAAGTTTGGAAAATACTGCCTTAAGATTTAATTATCTTCCTGACCTTTTCACGCATTATGTATCTATTAATGGGAAAGAAAATAATAATTTAAAAAAGCTTTGAGCAGCAGAACAAAACATTCTTTTTTGTAAATATGCAGCAGGAACCTGAGTGGAAACTTTGCTGTTTTAGGGGTGGGGGAAGCTCTTCCTTTTTGCCATTTGAGGGTTCCAACAATATTATATAGAATTGTAAATAGCTAAGAAGGTGAGAGTTCAATACTTGCTTCTTTTAAAACAGAATAAAGCTTTGAGTTGGTTGCCCTTTCTTGCTTTTCAAGTACTGAAAAAGATCTCTATAATACCAAAATACTCAAAATATTGCGTCTATAGACATATTTTACATTAAGGCTCAGTGTTGACATGCACTTAGTGATTTCCTGGATTTGTTTGTTAAAACCCTTTGTGAAGCATTTAGATGTGCCTACTGCTTTTTCCTGAACCCTGCACGAAAAACAAGACCACAAGCTCCACGACTTCCCGATTTCAATGCTGAAAAAATGCAACCTGCAGAGTTGCAGAGTATGACTGAACCTTTGCAGTCGAGTGAGGAAAAGCTGCAAGAGACTGAAATAGTTGAAGGTATGTATAAATCTTATACCATGACCATAAAGGGAACTTTGGCAGTTTGATAAAGTGACATAAAGGATTTGCTTTTTCCTTGCCGTTTTAATTATTAAAGCTTGCCCATTCATTCATTCATTTGATTTCTATACCGCCCTTCCAAAAATGGCTCAGGGTGGTTTACACAAAGATAAAACAAACAAATAAGATGGAACCCTGTCCCCGAAGGGCTCACAATCTAAAAAGAAACATAAGACAGACACCAGCAACAGTCACTGGAGGTACTGTGCTAGGGCTGGATAGGGCCAGTTACTCTCACCCTGCTAAATAAAGAGAATCACCACATTAAAAGGTGCCTCTTTGCCAAGTTAGCAGGGGTAGCCAATGTGCCTCATATATGGAGGGATTCTTTTTTTCATCTTGATGTTCTAAGAACAATAATATGCGTCAAAATATGTTGCCCTGTTTGTTCTTCAAAGCTTGCAACTATGGAACTTTGTGTTTTAGCCTGAGGTTTAACTGCCAGACTATCCAAACTCCTATTCTTTGGTTTTGTTAGAATTAAGCCTTCCTGTCCTAACTAGCAAGATTATCTTTCCCTTTAATTTTTGACTTTTCACAAAGCCCAGCCTTTGGTTCCCATGTGGTTAAATTTCATTGTTTGCATCAGGTCATTGAGTTGAGGTGGGTGGAAGTCCCTGCCTTTGTTCGTTAAGGTAGTTCTGCTGTTTTCCCCAGGGCAGGAAAATCTAGTAAAACTAACTTGTTTAAAAATGGGGAGTTCAAAGACAGATTGTCAACTTTAATTTAACAAAGTTCCTTTTGAGATGTTTTATGGGCTGAGAATATAGTAAGTGTCTTGTGTTCAGCCAACGAGAAAACACAGCATTTTAAGCATATAATGTAGAATATAGTTGTAATTCTTTATTTAAGAGCATGTAGTGATATAAAAAGAGAAGTTCTATGTAGGGCTTTAGGTAGAGATGTGCTTTCAGAGAAGATCTGAAATATGAGACAGTTGAAGAATTTAAGGTGAACTTCAGATTACTAATATTTATTTATCATATTTTTATCCTGTCTGATATGTACATCTCTAGGCAGTGTATTGATGAAGAAATGTAATTGAGTACAGGAAGTAGTACATTCTAGCAAAAAAAAAGTTAGCTTTACAATGTTGATGCATCAATATATATATCAATTATCCTTTTCTATGTGATCTAAAAGTGCAATTTTTATTTTAGATTTTTAATATGCTGTCTTCTACCTAGCAGCAGGCTTCTGAGGAGATTAACAATAAAAAAAGGTCAAAGAACAATAAACCCAAATTAAAAATATTTTTTAGTTGTATCAGTGGTATTAACAACAAATAGGTAACCCATACGTAACCCACAGCATACACAACTAGCCCTCTTCTCTAAAGTCTTTCCTAAAAAGAAAGCTTTTAACTTGTCTTAATCTTGATTGCACTAAAAGTGTAGTAGACCTTTTCTAGTACAAAACGCTAGTATAATAGCTCGTTATTAATCTATTTATTTTATTATATTTGCCGTCTGATAAATCTCTAGACGATGGTTCTAGTTCAGCACGGTTTCAGAATTCATTAGTACTGCTTCATATAAGCAGGATTCCAGTTAATAATATTAGCTCCAGTTCTATAGCATCTTTCTCAGTTCTCTCTGAACTCTGTCTGCTGGTATATACTACTGTCTTCCTATTGCTTGCAAGTTGTGTGTCTCCTAGCTAGTGTGGGCACTGGCAGTTTCCTGTGGTACACATCTTGATAAAATCCAAGGACCTTCTTTTTGCATGATATTATGAAAGTGAGTGGGCACTGAAATCTGCAAGTTTGTAAGCTGACAGGCACTTTTATGTTCCGAAACTAAACTCAATTTATCAAGACCAGTTTCAGAGGGATTTAAAAAAAAAAACAACACCATGTGGTTATGGGTTGGGATTTTAAAAACTTGATCAACTGGCAACCTTAATAGTTATCATTGGGACCTCTAGAAATTAGTAGTGCTTTTGAATTATTCATATAGTACACTTCTGTACCAGATTCAAGTGGGTGAATTAATCTGTTCCTAAGAGGGGACAGTACAGTCTCTTCTACAAGATGACTGAAATACAATTTTGTGTTCATTATTTTAAATCACAGCCCAAATAATTGGAATCTTGCACGTATTAATATGGGGCCTATGGAGGAGAAAATGAGAAGTTTACATATGTATAATTGTATAAGCTGCTGCTGCTGCTACTACTACTACTATTTATATGTAGTAGTAATTGTATATGATGTAACTTTTGCAACTGAACTTTAACTATTGAGTTCTCTAGGCTTATGACGGTTGTCACTATTCTGAAATAAATTCAGAGTAGGGATCTGGACTATACATAATGGAGGTTTCTAGCTTCCTCAGATTTCCCTCCCCTCCCAATTAGCTACATCTTACATGATACTTTCCATGCACAAAAGCAATTGAATTTTCATGACCCGTATTAACTGTAGTTGAAACTGGTCAGATGACCATCTTTCTCAGTAGCCTTGATACCTCTAGAATATGACTTTAGAAGAAATAGGATTTTTAAAAATATTATCTGTTCATACTAGATTACATCAGCATGGAATATGGAAGAAGGAATACTCACAAATAAAAGGACATCCAAGTTTCAGTTGAGTTTGTGCTTGAACTTGTTTCTAAAACAGGGCAGTGGTATACTAGTGTACTACTAGTGGTGTACTGTTTCTGTTTTACTTCTCCAGCTTGATAAGCGAGGAGTGATAGTCATTTACTTCAGACGGTGGTTGTGGGGCAAATAATACAAAGAGCATCACTTTGGATGCTAAAAGGTGCTATTGTGATCAGTGATTGTCACCGGCTCATGGGTTGCATTTGCCCCTCTGAGTTTGTGCAGTCCCCACCACCACACAAAGGAGGTACCAGTAAGCTGGGAGGAAAGCCTAAACACAGCACTGGCCAGTCAAAATGCAGCACCACTGCCCTCCACAGCTTGCTAGTGCCTCTCTGAGCACTACATTTTAGGGTGCCGTAGAGTCTTCCCCATTATCCCTAAGAACTTTATTGAGCCTCAATGCTGAATCCTCCCCAGCAAGTGTCCATGTGTGGTGGTAAAGTGGTGACATCATGGTAGAAGGTGAGCAACTTGACCAAGGATGGTTTGGCCCTAAGGCTGAAGAAGTTGGCCATCTTTTAATCTCACTTCTAAATCAGCTTGATAGACTACTTGGGTTCCAGACAAGTCAGCTTCCCAAGAGGCAGTATTTAGTGAGGGAGATAATCAGTTAGAAATAGATGCAAATAGAGGTGTTGATTCTTAGTAGTTTGAGTTACTAAAGCTGTGGGGGGTTAGTGTTCACCCAAAAAGTGTCCCTTGGAGCAGCTCTTAACTTTAAAAGCAATAAATGGTTGCTTTTCACAGCATGGCACTAGAGGAGATCATTGCGGCAGGTGCAAAGTCTGCTCACTACCTGATTGCTTTGTGGCCCAGCTCCCACAAATGGAGATCCTGAAGAGTCTCTATCTTGAAAGTGTCTCTTGCAAAATAGATACCCATCTTTCATGCATGTCCTGTCTGTCAAAATGATGAGCATTGTGGTAGTTACAGATCAAAAGTAGCTTGGCAAATATTCTTTCCATTAGTTAGAATGAGTACCCTGACAAATGAAAATATTCTTTAACTGTCTTGCCTTTATATACTTGTGTGACATATTAAGTATATACCACTTGGATGTAGCTGGAGGTACCTTGTTTCGGGGGACAAATGTGAATATGCCACTTTTCAGATTTTCCAGTGATGGGAGTGCATGAGACCAAATTTAAGGTCTCAAAGTCATTGGAAAGTAACCTTCTCTGCTGGTGTAGGAGGTCACCCAAATCGAGTTATCCCCACCCACATGCTCCAGGAGGCAAGATCAAGAAAATTGAAGCAACCTTAAATAGGACCCTTAAGGGCCGTTCCTTGCAGTTCTTCTTTCTACATCTGCTCCAGAGGCCACAACTTGTCCACAGCTCTGTTCTTTGGTCTACCCGCTTTTCTGCTCACCTTGTACTCTCTCCCTTTTTGCCATTCCTCTGCTTCCTTGTGCCTTTCTACTTGCCCAGTTAACCCCTGCTAACTGGGCAAAGAGGCACCTTTTGCCATGGTGATTCTCTTTATTTAGCAGTGGGAGAGTAACTGGCCCTATCTGCCCCCAGCACAGTACCTCCAGTGACTGTTGTTGGTGTCTGTCTTATGTTTCTTTTAGATTGTGAGCCCTTTGGGGACAGGGATCCATCTTATTTGTTTGTTATTTCTCTGTGTAAACCGCCCTGAGCCATTTTTGGAAGGGCGGTATAGAAATCAAATTATTTATTTATCTATTTACTTATTTATTTTCTCTTCACTTAAAAAAAGATCTTCTTCTTCTGTTCTTTTGCTCTTTTCTGTCCTGCTTTCCTCCGCTCTCTGCTCATCCAGCTTTTGCCTTCCTTTTTCTTCTCTTCTCTCCCCCCTGGCCCAATGTCAGCTGACCAACAGAAGGTGAGTATGCCAGCCTTCCAAGTGAAGCACGCCTGGCAACAACTCTTCCCGCCTAAACTGCGGGATAGCCCCTGGTGGCGCAGTGGTAAAACTGCCGCCCTGTAACCAGAAGGTTACAAGTTCGATCCTGACCAAGGGGCTCAAGGTTGACTCAGCCTTCCATCCTTCCGAGGTCGGTAAAATGAGTACCCAGAATGTTGGGGGGCAATATGCTAAATCATTGTAAACCGCTTAGAGAGCTTCCAGCTATAGAGCGGTATATAAATGTAAGTGCTATTGCTATTGCTATATGCAACAGAGGCTGTTGGTCTCGGGAGAGGCACGAGGGAGCTCTGCTGACACCATTGGGCCACAACTGCTCTCCTTTCCATTGACTCCCATGGCACAGGGCAGAGACTCTGGGCGTGACTCCAGCTATCAGGCTTGCCAGAGGGCAGGGAAAAACGAAAGAGAAAGCGCGTACCCATTTGCACCATGGGCAGAGGCCTTCAACGGTGGAAGGGAGTGAGGGGAACAGTGCAGGCAAGCACTTGGCTGTTCTTGAGGCATGCTCCCTGCCCCTTCCGATCCTTTCTCCAATCGGGCAGCACCCCAGCCCTTCTCAGCGCTCCAGTCTTGGCACAGCAGCTCCACCTGCAACAGGCCATGCAAGTCGACCACAAGGCAGGAGACCTGGATGGCGGCAACCCCCTGATGAGGCTAGAGGTTCCCACATTGCTGACCATGAATCTGTCAGTGCTGGCAATGAAGATGACCGCCATGGGAGTGAGTCCAAGGGAGAAACAAAGCCCAAGGTGCTGATGAGACCTCTCCTTCCTCTGGGAGGTGTGGGGACTGATTCTAATGCTCCTAATTTCTCCCCCTCTACCCCCGCAACCATCAGGGCCAATTCATCTGGGCAATTCCGAGGGGCATCACTCACCCCACTGATTGTCAGGTTTGCGTTAAGGAGGCTATCTAGCAATCCACCAGGGAGTGCTACAAATTCCGTAAGGGACTTAAAAAGCTCAAGAGACAAAGGAGCAGTCCATCTGCTTCCTCCTATTATCTACCCGCTGGTGGCGCAGCCAAATATTGCATCAAGCGGTGACGTTAGACATGATAGCCTTAGATGAATACCATATACTGTCTAGTGTGGCATCTGACGTGAAAGCTGCTGCCCTCTGAAGATGCAAAAGCTTTTGCCTAAGCCTTCTGGGGTTTGAAGGGGGATTGCTTACTAATTCATCAAGCCACAAGACAGATGCCCTGGACATGATAGATGCGGCTGAGTCTGCTCTGATGGCCATAGCTGAGGACTCATGTGCCTTTTGCACTGCCGCCTCAGCTTTCTTAACAGTAGCCATCTTGAGAATAGAATCCCCATCCCTAGGGACCACCGCTCCGTTTAGGAGGGCCACTATTGGAACACTGGTGGGAAGGACATGTAAAAAGTCCATAACACTCTCCTGAAAATTATACAACTTAGTAGCCATTGTATAGATCTGCTTAGACACTGATGGTTTCTCCCATTCTTGTTTAATCACATTGCTAAATCTCTCTGGCATATTAGCCCTAGTCATGAACGTGGCCGGGGAAGGGAGGACTAATGACCCTTTAGATAGTGCTTTTGCAGCCCCGGTAGGGGCATTCTGTAACCCCAAGGCCTTGGCAGCCTGTGTGTAAGAACAGATAATGTTTCCTCTGGGAGCATGAGTCTCTGAGTAGACATGCCAGCAGGCTCACTGGGCTATTCCCTTTCCTCCGATGATGATGCCTGAGAGGAATCTGGGCTTAAGCCTGGGCTAATGGGTCTCAATGGATGGTGAGGATCAGAAGACCCCTCCCCCGAAGACTCAGATGGATGCCTAGCTTTAGTAGCCTTAGAACTGGTCTTCTTCCCCTTAAATTTGTTATTTTTATTTGGTGCAACCTCCAAGGTGGAGGAAGAACAAGAGGAGCCTCCCGACTTGCCTCAAAAGCCTTTTTTAAATCGTTATTGTCACCCATTCCTGCCAGTTAAAATTTTTTTAGACCCCCTAGCTTTTCCAGAGTTCCCAGGGGCAAAACCACCTATTGATCCAGCTACGTATTGCAGCTAAGCACCCTCTCCCGCCCCGGGCAGGGTAGCGCTCATCAGTTCCATGGCAGTCTCCTTTCTCTGGGCCACCTCCCTTTCACTGGCCTGCACGTTGCCGCTAATGGCGGCATCCTCCATCTCCTCAAGAGTTTCACCCCTCTGCTCCAAGCATGATGCCAGGAGCAGCACACGTAGTTCTTCCTGGAGGGGGGTCTGCTGCACTGGTGAAGCCAAGGCAGCATGCTGGCCTGGAGACAGGCGCCACCCCAACAGAGAGAGGACCGGGGGTGCTGAGGAAGAAGGGAGCAATGGCATCTGGCCGCTTGTCAGCTGTTGGGGAATGAGAGCACAGCAACAAGTGCACGTCTTCTCTCTTGGCAAAGAGCGGCTCTGCTTCTTGCATCAGCCAGCAAGGGATCTGTGTGCCTTTCCCCCCGTTCTTGGTGAACCAGGCTTCCCTTCCAGCTGCCTGGTGGCCGACAACAGAAGCTGGGACCCAGAGGTGCCAGTGGAACTCCCCACAGTATCCCCTATTGAGGAGGCCTCCCATAAAAGTGGCAGGAACAGTTGAGTGTTAGCGTGCTGAGCCTGAATCTTTTGCTCCCCTGCCATTGTCAGAGAGAGGGAGAAATCCATTAGGGAGAATGAAGATCAAGGACGGGGAGAACGAAAGTGAAACTAACAAAAATAAATAAATCATTTTTTAAAAACAGTAACACAAAACAGCGGAGTGGAGATGAAGAAATTAGAGAAAGACAACATCAAGGAAAGAGTGCACAAAGCTAAGCCAAAGGCCTAAGAGGTACCAAAAGACAGAGAGTTAAGAGCTATCTGACCAACTGGAGCGAAGGCAGGGAACAAGACTGGAAAGGACCGTCCCTTGTGGGCTTGTTAGGGTCTTTTTCAGTGACTTATTTCGTGCCTTCTGGAGCAAGTGGGCAGGATAACCCACAGTGAGTGACCTCCGACACCAGCAAGAGTATAGACATTGGCTTTTGATTATAATTCTCACTAGAATGTTGGCATAATTCATATCGATCTAAAGCTTCCTAAATCATGGACCTTTTGGAGCAAATATAGTACGACATCCCCCACCACCCCGCATACAAACTCCTTTCACTAATGAAAGAACTGAGCATCTTCAAAAAATCAGACCAACAAACTGGTTTGGAGTGTTTTTTTCCTCTCCCCCACCCCCCACCGGCATTGTTGCTGCTGTTCTTCCTGAAACTCCATGGGTCAAAAATATGAAAGAAGAAAATGCTTTCCAATGGAAGCCATGTTACACAACCGTGATTGCACAATTTTAAGTTTCAGTGGAGCAACCCTGTTCTGCAACAGCATGGCCAGTGTTTAGATTTGGATAGCAGCATAGGTGGTGCTGAGCTCCTTGTGTTTCACTGTGCTATATGTGAGTCACTGTGTACATACAGATCTGAGAACTTGCATTACATTTTTCACTGTAGTGAAAAACCTGCATTCTTGCCATTGACACAGCACTATGTCTCAGCAGCAGAGGATTAAAAGAATATGCATAGGAAGGTATATATACAGGTGGCCCTTGTTATTTGCAGGAGTGCAAATACGGAAACCATGAATAACAAACATTAACTCTGTGGGGATTGGGGTTAGGTTCTGGGCAGGGCATGCCTAAAAATGCCTGGGAAGGGTGGGGGGAGAAATAATAGAACTGCACATTGCACAGTACCTTGCTCTGCAGGGCTGCAGAAATGTCCCCCAAAACAGTCGGATTTTTGGCCAAAAAATATTGTTTATTTAAAAGCGATCCTCCAAATGGCTCCAGTGTCTAAAATGGTGGCTGGAAGTGACACTGGGTCAGCCACCCCACAACTACAAATAAGCAAATTTTAGCCTATTTTTGCACCGTACATAAAGAAACAGGTCACTTTGACCCATCTGCAGATATATGAAATGGGTGACGAGGGCAACCCGTACTCTGCATTTGAAATGTCAGTATTTGTACCAGTAGTCCAAATTCTGTTATCCTATTCTGTAAATTATGCAAATATGCCTGTCTGATTGTGCAACATACAGAGTGAAAGCAGACTTGTTCAGGGCTGAGATGAAAGTGTCCACTCGGTATCTGTGCATCAAGTAAAACACCAATTACAGCTATTGTTCTGGCTTCAAGGAACTGAAATTAACATGGCTGAATTCTGTTTGCATCCAGCTGAAGCAAACCTAGAGAGTTCTGAAGTTAGAGGAGAAGTTTGCTGATCAGTTTAGAGGTAGGTATGGAAAGAGTTGAGGAGGTGGAAGGTGGCTCCATTCAAGGTTCCAGTGAGAAGAAACTCTCAAGTCTCTGGGCAGGTGGAAGAATCTCAAAGTAACTATTGTAGAGAAAAGCATACGAGCAGGGCACAAGCGTAGCTAGGAGCAGCTGCAGCAGAGCTTATGCCAGGCCAGCTGGCACCTGGCCAATATTAGTTTTTCTGTATGTGTCAAGCACAAAGAGAAACTTGCTCTTTATTCTCCACCCTAATGTAGTCTTCTTCTCTAGAGCAGTGTTTCTCAACTGCCAGTCTGCGGACTGGTGCCAGTCCGTGAGCTGTTGGGTACCGGTCCATGAGACTACCGGTCTGTCACAGGTAGAGGGGTGGGGCCTGGCATCCACGGGGCCTGGACGAACTCTCCGGAGCTCATTTCTAGGCAGGCAGCCTGCGCTGCTGGATAACATTCATTTAGCTTCCTCAAATGAACATTATCCAGCAATGGGGCTGCCTGGAAAATGAGCTCTGGAGAGCTCCCGGTGGTGGCCCCTACTGGCCCAAAATTGTTTTGGGGGGCCTGGGGTTGGGGTGGGGAGCGACCCCTTTTCTAACTGCTGGTCTGGGAAATTGTGCACGCAGAATGTACCGGTCCATGACTCCAAAAACATTGAGAAACGCTGCTCTAGAGCTTACCATTCATATCTTGCTTACAAATTCAACGCAGGTTATAAGTACTGGTTTCATTAGGAGATAGTGTTGTAGATCACTGAGGCAATACTTTAAAAGACTTCAGGTTTCAAAGTTTGCTTACTGTAGCATGACAGTGATCAATTGATCTGATAAATTCTTCCAAACTTTGTTTCTCTTGCAGAACCTTTAGAAGAAGCCACCCCGTCTACTGAGCCAGACCTAGAAAATGAGAAAACACTGACTGAAGAACACAGTGATAAAGTAGCTGGAGAGACGGTAAAGGAGCAACTATCAAGTGAAACCAAAACTGCAATTGCAAATGAGGAGTTTGCTGTTCCAGCTGACCAAAGAGAAGAAGCCCTGGCAGAAGCAGAATAAGTGCCTAATTGTGTTAGCTGTATTTCTTTAAATTGCTACTTTTTCAGGAGGGTTGCTTTCAAAAGCGGATTATGTCTTCACTCTTATGAGCTCAAGACTGCCACTTCCACAGTATATTAAAGCTATGATACTATGAGGTATTGTGTTACAAGCATGTGTTTATTTTGTGAGTTAAAGCATTTCAGAATGTGCAAGGTAGCTAAAGTTTAACTCAAGCACAGATAGCCTTACTTTTTGTTTTCCATACTTAAAGTCAACATGCTTAAAGGAGTATTTTCCATATGAGTGATCTAAAATATAGTAGGATTTGTCATTGAACAAAGAGATGTAAATGACTAAAAAGATATGTAATTTAATTTTGGGGTTATTAACAGATTTTTTTGGTAATATTTAGCTATTGAAATGAATAACTTTTAAATACCTAGATGTTTACAGGAGAAAAGGTGCTTAGGCATTTATCATAAGCAGTATGAAAGTGTCATTACTGTTAACACTTAGTCACTCCTAATGCTTTTATTTTCCTTGAGAGAATACAGTTAAAGGGGCAGTCCGAAGTACAATATCTCCTTTTGGGGCTAATTGCATAGCAGATGGGCTAAAGACATGTGAAACAGATGGCTAGCTTGTGTTTACATGAAGTGTAGGAATCTCTGCACTTGATTGTACTTGAATACTGAACATTTATTTATATCTGTACAATAATGACAATATAAGTGAACTTTGTGTATTTTGTTAAAGGAAAATAAAAGACTATATAATGTAGCATTAAGTGCTTATTTTGTATGTTCCTGTAATTGCTTTAAAGCTTGGACTATACTTCATTGAAACAGTTTTGATTCTGTGAGCATTCCTGAAGGTAAATAAGGTCATGAAAACTTCTGGTAGAACAGCAGACATACATAGGAAGCTGCCTTATACTGACTAAGATGATTTAGACTATCTAGCTTGGTAATTGTTTGCACTGACTGCTAGTAGCTGTCTGAGATTGCAGACAGGAGTCTTCTCTAGTCTTATCTGGAGATGCCAAGATTTGAACCTGAGACCTTTTAGATGCAAAGCACATACTTTACCACTGAGCTACAGCTCCTCTCCTCAGGTACTTTCCATGTTCATGTACGTGTTGCGATCTTCAGATAACTTAGGTTTAATCATCTGTTTTGAATAGTGGATTATTACTTTGACACTTAAGTAAACATTTTCAAGCCTGGAGATCTAAAGCCTGTTCTGCAAGGGCCAAATTTTGGCCAGTACATAAGCAGACTTCATTGTAAAGACGTACTCAGAGAACAGTGTAAAAGATGATGTTATATTGGTAAAGCAAAGATCACGCTAGTCAGTGTCAGACGGGAGACTGGAATGCCATGTAAATCATTTGAGCTTCTTGAAGTTGAGAACCACATATCATCGGTGTCATGTGGTTGACCCTCCACATACTGGGTTATTAGAAAACACATTCCTTAGCTAGCCAATGCTTTGAAGACTTGGTAGAATTTGTCCAACCATTGATGTTTGCAGGTCAAAGTAGTGATCCAGACATACTTGCTTTTTTCTTTTCTCCCCTGCACCAATGGTATAAGCAAAAAGTACTGGTCACTGACAAAGATGCTTTAATTGTGCCCCCGCCCCCCAAATTAAACTTGAGTTCTGCTGGACTAATAGGTTTCGCATTGGTAGAAGCCTTATTTCTAGCTATCTTTCTCCCTCTTTCCTATTAGTGTTACTTGTGGACTAGTGTACCACGGCTATCCTGCGATACTTTGAGGCGCTGGAAAATCTTGAGGTAGAAATTTGCCTGTTTTGCCTTCCTATTCCAACAACTATATCAGAAATGTATCCCCTTGCTTGTGGCCCTATCATTAAGGGTATCTTGTTGTCAAGATATATTCTGTAGCTTAGCCCACTTTGCAGCATTTACCTTTCCATCTTTTCTCTCTGTATACAATTCCTGAACCACAGTAGGATTTGTACCAGAGTGGGGGAGAAAGTCTGTTCTGTCTGCTCTACTAGCAAAGGCACTGCTCTGTACAGTCTGCTTTTCGCCACTGCCAAGATAATGTCATGCATATTAGTGTTTTTACATATTAGTGTATGTTGCAGACTTCATTTATAATTAACCAGTTTAGAATTATGTAAATCATTTGTTGGAGACTTCTGCTCAGCATAAGCCATCTCCCCCCAAACTTAGGAAGCTGAGAAAGCTTGGGCGAAAACATGGGTTTTCAGGTGTTTTTTAAAAATTGCCAGAGATGGGGAGGATCGTATCTCAGCAGGGAGCGCATTCTACAATCTCGGGGCAGCGACCTAGAAGGCTCGTCTCTGTGTAGTCACCAAACGAGTTGGCTGTAACTGGAGACGGACCTCCTCAGATGACATCAATGGGTGGTGGGACTTGTAGTGAAGAAGACGCTCTCTTAGATACCCAGGGCCTAAGCCATTTAGGGCTTTATAAGTTATAACTAGCACTTTGTATTTTGTCTGGAAACCTATTGGCAGCCAGTGTAGCTCCATCAGTAAAGGAGTTACGTGGTCTCTCCGAGATGACCCAGAGACTGACCTGGCTGCCGCATTCTGAACCAACTGAAGCTTCTGGACTACATACAAAAGGAGTCCCACGTAGAGCATATTACAGAAGTCAAGTCTGGAGGTTACCAACAGATGGACCACTGTTTTGAGGTCATTGATCTCGAGAAATGGGCACAGCTGGCGTATCAGCCAAAGCTGATAGAAAGCACCCCTGGCCACCACCTCAACCTGAGAAACCAGGGAGAGGTGTGAATCCAGAAGTACTCCCAGACTGCGAACCTGTTCCCTTTGGGGAAGTGTGACCCCATCTAGAACAGGTAGATCAAAATCGTTTCTAGAGTTCTGACCCTGCACAATAAGTACCTCCGTCTTATCTGGATTCAGCTTCAGTTTATTCTCCCTAATTCAGCCCTTTACTGCTTCCAGGTAGGCATTTGGGTGGTAGCCCCTGCCCTAGTGACATAAGCATTCCCTCAGACATACCTCCCTCAGTCTTTTTCTATCTGCTGTGAAAGTGACATCAGAGAACCTACTTACTGCAGTTTTTTCCTGTGAGCTGAGCTGTTTAAAGAGAGAGAGATAAACAGTTCTTTCTCTTCCTTTTTGCCCCATTTGTTTTTTCCGTTTTTATTCTTCTTTTCTATCTTCTAGTTATTTGTGCCTTCATTACTTTTGCATCTTTATTTCTGTCAGTTCATCCCCTCATTCGACAGCCACAACAGCTGCCTTGTGTGTCTTGCCTAGGCTCACCCAATGGATCAGTGCCGGACTTGCCAGGCGTTTGAGGCAAGCCCAGAGAAACCGAGCCTCATGCCTGTGCACTTTGCTGTGGGAGAGGGCTTTTACTGCTATGACAGCCCTTGAATCTCCTCCTTCTCTTCAGCCTTGCCAATAGTTCCACAAGCTGTAGAATGGAGTATTCAGGGGATCAGGAATCCACTTTACTAGAGGCTCAAAAAGCCCTGTGTTTACCCAAGCCAAGTCCATCAAGCCCAGCGCCGAATGAGCAGGTGCCCCCAGCTCCGAAGCCTTCCACCTTGGTGTTGAAAGCTAACAAGAGGCTAGGGCCTTTGGATGATGCAGATGAAAAAGCGAAAAAGTGCCACAAAAATAAGCATACTGCACTGGTGAAGAAATCGCGAGGAGGAGGAGGAGCTCGATTCTGAGAGGGGAGATAACCCCAACTGGGATCACGAGTCTGTCTCTTCTGGTACCGACTTGGACTACTTCTATCAGTACCAAGACTGGGACAGGTGTGTTGAGGGGAGCATTTCTCCAGGAACAGAAGTAGGGAGAGAGTGTACTATCCCCAACTGATGCAACAGGCACTCCCCAGAATATCCTGACTATGGCTACCAGAGGTCACATTTTCAATATGTTTTAATGGTACCTAGAATGCCTATTAGCCATCAAAGACACCCTTACTGGAGCCCAGGAGAGAGGGAGTGGGGCCACAGATTTGTGCACAGCTCTAGGAGGCGTTGGTTCTGCACCCAGTCAAGGTCCACTTCTCCAAGCAGAGGAGCCAAAAGTCCCACTGCTGCTAAACAGGAGAAGACCAAAGTTAAAGTTTCAAAGGACAACCAGAAACAAAGCAGCATCTCAACAACCAGTTGAGTCTTCTCAGATTGCCAAACTTGAAGTCCCTTCGGGCCAAATAATTTCTGATTCTGACTCTGAATTAGACACTGCTTCATCCTCTAACAAAGACCCTGACATGCCACCAAGTTCACCGGGATCAGACTGGGATTGCCCTTATCCTCTTGATAAGGATAAGGGCAATCCACATTGGATGACTATAGACCCTACACTGAGCAGGTTCAATGCATGGCATCAGCTCTGGGTCTAGAAATGCAGCATTTGAAACATGAGACAGTTGACCCTGTATTTGGCCTGATCAAGCCTTCTGCTATGGCCCCCATTCCTCTGCCACTTCTTCCCACTGTCACGGAAGTGGCCAGTGCAGCCTGGACCAAACCAGCGTCGATCCAGCCAGCATCTAAGAAACTGGAAAACCTGTATAGGGTCCACCAAGCTGATGCACCTTACTTATTTCTACACCCCAAGCTGAACTCCATCATAGTAGTTTTCTCAGCATGGTTCAAAGCAAAGGCTATGGTCTGCCCCATCTGATCCAGATGGAAAGAAACTAGATTCCTTTGGGAAGTGCATTTATGCCACAGCAAGCCTTCAGGTTTGCATATCAAATTATCAGGGGTGCATGGCCTGTTATACGAATTTCATTCTGGAAAAACTAGAGCTTTTTCTTCAGAAAGTTCAAGCAGACCAGAAGGAGGCAGCTAAGACTTTCCTCTCCGAGGGCCTGCAAACTACAAAACAACAACTGCATTCAGTGTGCCATGAAGTGGACGGTGGTTCTCGAACCATGGCTGTGGCTATAGCATTACACCAACATGCTTGGCTTTGTCTCTCTTGGGCCTGAGGTTAAACTGCGTATTGAAGACCTACCCTCCGATGTGGACAACCTTTCTGGCAAGGACACTGGAAGAAATTCACAAATTTAAAACCACTGCGAAGTCTATGGGGATCCAGTGCTTCCAACAAAAGTCTAATAAGCAATGCCAGTGGTCCCAACAGCCACACCAAAGATCTACTTTCCAGCCCTTCCGCCACCAGGAACAACGAAGGAACAGGTACCGACCCTACAGTTCCTTTCACAAGTTATCCACTCTTTCTATCAAGACCACCCCAAAGTCCAAGCCTTCCTACAGTAAAAGGGCCTGACACATTGGCTGGTTCCAGACTCCTCCCATTTGCAAATGCATGTCAAAATATCACCATGGACCAGTGGGTGAGGATAGCAGACATCAGGGCCATGGCCCAGAGGATCTTGGCCCCCAACAGGCATCCAGCACAATCGATACAAAAGATCCTTTACTGTTGACGGTTGATCCTAAAAAGCAGAAGCTATCCACCACTTGGATGTCTTCATGTCAATTCTGAGGCTGGTTGCTGTACCTATTGTCATTAGTTGTAGTCCCATTTTTTCACTGTGCTCCTAGACTTTCATTACTAGAGCTTGCAGATCATCCACATTCTCAGCTATCAGAGTGGTGTCATCAGCATAGCACAGGTTATGGATGTTTCTTCCTCCAACTTTAAAACCACGTTCATCTTCTTCCAATCCAGCTTCTCAGTATATGTTCAGCATATAAGTTGAATAAATAAGGCCTTTTCTGAAACCATCTTGAACATCCGGCATTTCCATGTAGGGCTCTAATCTGCATTGGATGATCCTGAGCATTATTTTGCTAGCATGTGAAATTAAGGATATTGTGCGATCTGTTAAGTCTCCTTTCTTTGTATGGGTATGTAGACTGACCTCTTCTAATCTGTTGGCCACTGTGGTGTTCTCCAAATTTGATGGCATAGTTTGGTTAGAGGCTTGACTGGTGGTTCTTCTGTTGCCTGCCATATTTCTGTAGCTATTCCATCAGTTTCTGTAGCCTTCCGACTTGGTAATGACCGTAGTGCTGATCTAACATCATCTTTCCGCACTAGGGGTTCTTGTAAGTAGGGAATATCTTCTAGAGTATCTTGGATGTTGATGTCCCTGCTGTACAGATTTTCAGTATGCTCCTTCCATCTCTGTTTGATCTTCTCTGGATCAGTTACTATCTGTCCCTTGGCATCCCTTAACATACCAATTAGAGGTTGGAACCTGCTTCTGAGTTCAGAGATCTTTTGGAAAACTTGTCTTGTTTTTCCATGTCTATTTCCATCCTCAAGGTCTTTACAGATGCCATTGTAGTACTGTTCCTTGTCTCTTCTAACAGCTTGCTGAAATTCCCTATTCAGTTCCTTCCTGAGGTCTTTATCTTGCTTGACTTTGGCTTCTCTCCTCTTCTTGGCAATTTCCACTGTCTGTTCAGACATCCATTTTGCTTTCTTCTGTTTCTTGGTCTTTGGCAGTCTCTTTTCACATTTGTCCTTAACAACTTCTTTGATTTAATTCCACAGTTCCTCTGGTTCCCTATCAATGAGGTTCAGAACTTCAGAGTGGTTCCTGATGTTCTCCTTGAAAATGTTTGGTACATTCTCAAGATCATATCATGAAAGCTGGATATCTTGTTTTTCTGCTTTAGCTTGACTTGGAACTTGCACATGGGCAGTTCGTTATCTGTTCCCCAATCGGGGCCCCAGCCATGTCTTTGCTGTTTTAACTGTGTGTGTAGTGTGTCAATATAGGTGAATTAATACACTGCAGTGTACTCTACGTGTTAACACACTTGGAGGTTGTTCTCACAAGTAGCCTAGCCCAGGTTAGGACAGCCTAGCCTGGGCTAGGCTGCTGGTATGGAGTGCCAGGATCCACACAGATCTTGGCGCTCCCGCTCAGCCTAACCCTGCTCTGAAGCCTGGCTTTTAGCCAAGGTTAAGGGAGCAAGCACTCCCTTAACCCAGTTGCCAGGCTCATGTGTTTCCACGGAGCCTGAGGAGACAGACACGGGCACCTAGAGCACCCATCTGATGAGGGAATCTCCCCAAATGCCATGCTCGTTGTGCAGTGCCTTGTGGGATATGTGGAGGCCAGGAAAAATAGTCCCAGCCTCTGCTGCTCCAGGCAGTGTGGATTGTGTGGGCGCGTGGCTTGCTCATGCAAGGGATCAAGAGTGATTGTCTGGGACAAGGTAGGTTGAACCCTGCCTCCCGCCACACCCAGTCCTGTGAATAGCTGCTTAGTCTGGTTCATGATAGAAGCAGCTGTGTTATATATTTATTAGAAAGCTTCCATGATATACTCCGTGTGACATTCATTTATTACATGGAGGTTTCCATGTACCTGTGTTTACAACCCAAATAGACATTTTAGGGAGAAAAGAAGCACTTTAGGGAGAAAGGAAGCCAACTGCCTATCTGGGCAGTGAAAGAGAGGAGTGTAAATTCTCCTAAATTACATTGATGCTCATCTTACGTAATCAGTGAATATGACATCTATTGCAAAGAGTGGCGGATTAGTGCAGAGGAGGCATTTGCCTATGGCAGCAAAATGTGAGGAGCGGCTCCTCAAATTTTGCCGTGCCTCTCTGTCTCTGGGGGCGGTGGCAGGGGGTGGGAGGAAAGCCCCCCCCTTTACTTTAATTTTTTTAAAGCCCCGGCTGCAGTGGCAGTAACTGCTGTGGGGAGGGCAACTGGGCGAGGGGGAAGTTCCTCCTTTAGCCCTCTAAAAGATCGCGGCTGCTGGCTGGCAAATAGGCTGCAGTCTATAGCAGAGCCTCAGCTCGAGTCCACTCACTTGGGAGGAGGTGGGGAGGAGGAGGAAGGTGCTGAGCTTGCTGCAGTCAGCGGCGGGGGCACTCTCTCCTCCCTGTCCCCCTTGCTGCAGCCAGCCATCGCCAACCACACCCCATCCCACTGCCGGCAGCGGCAATCTTTTAGGGGGCAAAAGGAGGAAATTTCCCCAGGCCCAGTCGCCCCCCCCCCACTGCCGCTGCTGCTGTGGCTTAAAAAAAATTGAAGTAAAGGGAGGGATTTTCCTCTCCCCCCCACCGCAGAACTGCTGCCACCGCACAGCAACTACTTTTTTTTAAGGGCAGGAAAAGCCTTTTTGCCTATAGGTGGCAAAAAGGCTAATCTGCCACTGATTGCAAATGTTCCCCAGTGCTGTCGTTCTCGTAAAAGGTAGTACTGTGTAAAAAAAACAAAAAAACCCAACACCCCATTATTGTTTAGCTATTGCTTTAAAAGAGATAGGTACTCTCCAGCTAAAGTTAAGTACTTCAAGTTCCATTTCTTTGAATCGGAGAATGTTAAGCATGTGCTTGCTTTTGAAAGAATGCTTGCACTCATTTAATTCTCCCATTAAAATCAATGATACTTAAAAGGGCTTACCTTTATTTGGATCATGTTTCGTTTGAAAGATGGCCTTCATAATTTGGGAGAATGTGAAGCTGAAGTGCAAAAGAAATGCTGAGGATGTGGTAAAGACCTATATCAAGCAAAAGATTATTAGTTCCATGGTGGTTTATTTTTGACTAAGCTCTCTGAGAACTCTTAGATGTGATTGCACACTAAAGGCTCAGTGCTACATGATAGCTTGGAGCCTGTGTTGCTGTCGTTCTAACTAGTAGTTTAATAATGCATAAGTCTTTTCTGGATCTCTGTGGCCCAGAGGAACTGGGTGTTCTTGCTTTTCTGAGTAGAATTCTGACAGGGCCAGGATTCCACAACACAAAGTACAGTTTGATTTCCTGATAAATATTTCTCACTATCAAGGGAGACGGTCTGTATATACTGGGGACTTCAAGACAGGATCTGAATTGCAAAGCTGTAAGAGCTGTAATTATTCAGAGCCTGGTCTCTCTAATCTCAATGTAAACCTCAGTCACATAGCTTTCTAGGAAGAATCACTGTGATGCTAGTGATATTATTTGATGGAAAGAAACATAGTTGCTATGGAATGATAGTGTCACACTTTGCTCTTTTCCTCCACTTGCTGGCTTCAAGCACCAAACTTCTCTGTAGCTGCCCTGGGGCTTTGGAATGCACTCTCTGCTGAAATGAGAGCATCTCCTTCTGTTTGCTTTTAGGAGGACCTTGAAGATGTATCTGTTTTCCCAGGCTTTGAACTGAAATCTAAGTTTCAGTGTGCTTTTATTCATTAAGATTTTTATCTGTCTTATGAATTTTAACTTTTATATTGTGTTTATATTATGTTTTAACTTGTACACCACCTGGAGATTTCCATATCAGGCAGTATAGAAATACAGTAAACAAACAAACAGGCTGACATACTGTAGAAGGTTCTATCTGGCTTGTAATGGAAGGTGTGCAATTGCACAAGAGCGGGAAACTGTGCAGACGCAGTGGCACAATCTGTTCCATGTTTGTGCAAGAGCGCTCTTGTGCAACTGCGCATGTGTTCTGTTACAAGGCAGACAGAACATGAGCAGTATGTCAGCCACTGAGCCAGACCACTGGTCCCATCTAGCTCAGTATCGTCTACACTGACTGGCAGTGGCTCTATAGGCTCTTGTGGGGAAGTCTTTCTCATCACTTGCTACTAGAGTCTTTCTTCCAACTAGAAATGCTGGGGGTTGAACCAGGCACCTTCTGCATGTCGAGTCTGTGCTCCGCTGCTGAGTTATGGCCTGTGCCTCTTTCTGTTCTAAATCACATTCAGCCCCCACCCAAATAACCAGGCACTTTTTGGAGCTTGCCTGCACTGCAGGAAATCCCTGCTAGACGAGAAAGAAGTTGCTTGACCTCCTGCAACATGTTTCTGGTCTACACATCATTAGTCGGGATATCAGCCAGTAGCTTTAAACTTGGGGTGTGTGTGTAGGTGTGTGTGTGTGAGAGAGAGAGAGAGAGAGAGAGAGAGAGATTATTTCAGGGGTCACAGTGACAAAAGAGAGAACCCCTGATTTAATTAATTAAACATTTGTCTTTCAGGCTGGTTACATGTGTGGATTGGACTTTGGGCTCTTGATGTTAGTGGAACATAGGAAGCTGCTCTTGGTCTATCTAGCTCAGTATTATCTACACTAGCTGGCAGTTGCTCACCAAGGTTTCAGACGGGCCTGCCTGGAGATGCCAGGGATTGAATCTGGGACCCTCTGCATGCAAAGCAGATGCTCTACCAGTGTGCTACAGCCCCATCCAGCATCCTGTTGTGGATCAACCGCTGTTTGTCATTCTCCTGTTTGGAGAATAACCTGGATGGAGGCTATTGCTCAAGAAGGTTACTTAGTGTCAAATTATGATAGCATTGTAGTGTTCTCTATCTAGACAGTCATCTTTATTTATCACTAGCAAAAAACAAAACAAAAGCCCCTTCCACATAAGTGCAGCATTAGTAATTTAAATGCTACAAAACAAAGACATTTAGTTTCTGATATGTAGCCTTAACTCTACACTGATAATCATAGCTTTTAGTGAAGTCTGACTGTATTTCTTATTCATATCTCCATGTTTCTTTTGGTTGTTAGGAAGATGTCCTCAACTGCAGAGACCTGGTTCCAATTTTAATTTTTTAAAAAATTGATACTTCAGCTAAAAGTTAAAGCTACTGTTTCGCTCTGCTAAAACCAGGCAGACTTAGACTTGGTTGGTTCCCTGGGGAATTCTAAGTACCCATTGTCTTCAGCCTTTCCCCACATCTAAGGTCTGCCAGTGCCCATCAAAAGTGTAAGAAGAGCTAATAAATGGAGGGAAGAATAACGGGAGAACTAAGTATGTGGAATAATAATTAATAATAATACCCTGCCTTTCTTCAAGGTACTCACGGTAGCCAACAATCGTAAATAAAAAATTTAAAATAACACAATGTGAGATACAGAGAGATGGAAAATAAGAGTGGCAGAAATGGGGTGCAGAATTTGGTCCAAGCAAAAGAGCATGTGCTGTGATGAAGCGTAAAGAGAAAAATGGAGTAATAGAGATGAAGGTGAAGTAGAGCAACCTGTGGGGAGATGGAAAAAGTGGGGAGATGTCAGAAAGAGAGACCTGCTAATCAGGGGCATAGAGACAAAAGGAACATAACTTAGAAACATAACTGCAGAGACAACTGTGGGCAGGAATACCCCAAAACATGGGTGTAGAGGGCAGGGTGCCTCTCTGAAAAATACCGACAAGAGTGAACTCCCTGGGATACAGGGAAAGAGGAGAGCACTATGTTAAGAGAATACTCCAGAGAGACACTAGGGGTGCAGAGAAGGAAGAGACAGGCATCCTGGAGGGGGGGAGAGAATGTATTAAAAATCCCACTAAATTAAAATAGTAAGAAGAATGCTTTTCTCTTGCTAAAATAGGGATGGGGGTCCTCTTGAGTTAGTAAACTTAGAGGATTGCTCTGAGGAGCAATTTTATATGTGTAATTTGAGTTGTGCACTTCTGGTTTAAGTCGCATTGTTTGTTGTTGGATTCTTCTATTTGGTCAATAATTTGGTAAGCTTCAGAGTTAATTGTATTTCTTTTGATGATTGTTCTATTGTGTTGGATTAAGATTTACGTTTTGTATTTATCTTTTTGCTGGTTTATATTTTTGTTGTCTTCCTCAACTTTAATAAAGTGTAAAAATAAAGATATATTTTCCAGAAAATCAACAAAAATGCTGCCTGGCTTCATCAGCTGCTTAGTGACTGCTGCAAGGAATCCTATCAAGATTTGAGTGTCTGGAGAGGGAGGGAGGCATTTCCTGTGATATGCCTAGCTCAGGCCATTCGAAGGCTTTAGAAGTTAGAACTAGTACCTTGAATTGGGCCCAGGAAGCAACTGGAGCAGCCAGTGCCGTTGAATTCACACCAGAGGGATATATTCTCAATGACTCCACCCCAGCTCACAGCTGCATGCAGAGAGGGGAGTGTTCAGGAGGGAAAGCGAGCATATAAGGGCAGTGAAAGAAAATGATGCAGGTACGTTGTTTGTAGAAATATATTCCATGGTAGCATTTCTCTTTTTGTCATCTCGCCCTGAAAACTCAAATTGCTGTGTTGGGTAATTAGGGGTTATGACGGCCAACAGACATTAGTGGTCCTGTTTTCCAACTGCATATTTAATGATTAAAGTCATTAAAATGATGGAACTGGATACCCATGATTATTCTGTGGTCACAGTGAGCCCATCAATCTCTTCCTCCTCCTCCTCATTCTGCCCCACTGATGAAGTGGAATAGCTGAGGGTCTGTCTGCATTTTGTCACCTTTAAATCTGACAGCCCTGTACTGCATACAGACTTCAGTTGGGAGTGATTCATCTCTTAATTTTCATGGGCCTGCTGAAGTTTGGGCTGCATCCAGTTACTAATGCATAAACCCCATTAAATCAATGAGACTTCATGTGTAACTGTGGAGGGCCGCAGCCTCTTTTGGAAAAAAAAAGTGAAAGGGCAATCCTAGAATGACCTTGTGGACGATTTGGCTCACTCCCACCCCCTGCCCCAAGCAAGATCAAGACCACTCAATATTTCTGTAGCATGAAGAGCCAAGATTTATGTGGAAAGTTCATTCTATTTCTAGGGTCTGTCACATTTGAACTCTGCCAACTGTTCTACGAATGCACGAAGTGACAGAGGTCTGTCCAATAGTAGCTGGCTGAAGTCCAAACATTTCACGTAGGTCAGTTAACAGGTGTTTGACCTACAGTGCCCAAACTTTGGCTGTGTCTCAGAATAAAGAGGGGAATTTGAAGAAAGAGTTGGGGCAAACATTTATGACACCCACCCACCTCATATCTGTTACATATTTATGTGGTACAGGCTGCAACGTAAAATCAGAGATTATATTTGTATATCGACATACACATGTTACTACAGTGAGATCCAATTTAGCATATATGCAAGCAGAGAATTGCCAAGGAAGTCCAGCACAGACACTTTGGACTTCAGAAGAGGAAACTTCTCAAAAATGAGGGACTAGTAAAAAGAAAGCTCTTCTAGATAACAATTGCAGGGGAGTAGCACTGGGAGAGAGGGCATGCCCTCACCTGTGGGCTTCTCCAGGACCAGACTGGGGGCACTGAAAGGGCGGAGGAATGTGCTTGGCAAAGAGGCACCTTTTAATGTGGTGATTCTCTTTATTTAGCAAGGGGAGAGTAACTGGCCCTACCCACCCCCAGCACAGTACTTCCAGTGACTGTTGCTGGTGTCTATATTATGTTTCTTTTTAGACTGTGAGCACTTTGGGGACAGAGATCCATCTTATTTATGTATTATTTGTCTGTTTAAACCGCCCTGAGCCATTTTTGGAAGGGTGGTATAGAAATGGAATAAATAATAATAATTATTATTAATAACAATGTGGGGAGGGAGCTGGGTTTTGAGCAGAATGGGTACTTAAGGGTGGGAGTGTTCACTGCTGCCAAGTGCAGTGGGGCTCAGGGGCTCCCCGGGAATATGCTCTGGGGGCCAATCCAAGCCTGGGCTTCTCAGAGTAATCTGGTGGGCCACTGTGCAAAGCAGGATGCTGGACTGTGCAAAGCAGGATGCTGGATAGGCCTTGGGCATGATCCAGCAGGGCTGTTCTTAAATTCTTAAAGCTGAAAGGAAAAGTCAGACAGGTCAAAGGGCTCCAGAAAGTATGGAGTCTATTTAAAACCATAACAAAGGAAGCTCACTTAGAATGTATACCAAAAAAGAGGAAAGGTACCTCTTCCAGGAGGAGGCCAGCATTGCTAACAAGTAAAGTCAAGGATGCTATAAAAGACCAGAAGACTTCCTTTAAAAAAAAAAAAAAATCTGAAGACTGAAGGAGAAGAAGATGGAAGAAAGAGTAGACTCAGAGACCAGACCACAGAAGTGGACAACTGGACACACAACATGGGTGAAGCCCTAGACTGAGTGAGTGTACCCCATTCTCTCTCTCTCTCTCCCCCCCCCATCCTCTGGAATTCTGTATTCTTGGTTTTTTCCCCGTGTTTGGAGGGAGGTTTTGGGTTGGAATTGAATTTAAAAAGTTTTATGTTTAGTTTAGAATAAGTTTAAACAGGGGTTCTGTGTGGGAGGGATCCCCGTTAGCTAGTACTAGTAGGTGATTAGAAGGGTAGTGTAGCCCCGTGGTTTTAAAAAACAATTCTGTCCTTTTTTCCCATTCCAAAGATTCCCCCCCCCATTTTTTAAAAACAGAAGCCTGTCTTCCAGCCCTCTGTGCCCATTAGGGATGTGCATGGAACTGGCTGGCCTGGATCGGTTCGAGTCTGGATCGGCCTCAAACCCAACTGGGCCAGTTTGGTCTGGCACCCCCCTCAACCCCCCTGGTCTGGTCCGGGGGGGAGGGGTTCACAAACTTCTTTTAGTTTTTTAAAAAAGTGCATAGGTGTGTGGCCTCCAAAATGGGGGGATGGCGGGACACAATGGATGTGGTGAGTGTGTGACACAGTAGATGTGCATGACCTTTGGAAACCTTGTTCTTTGCAAAGCTCTGCTGTTGTTGATGTGTGCTGCATCCACCCTTTGGGACAATGGAGACAGACAGTGCCCATTTCTGCCTATATGTGCCTCCTAGGAGTGCCACATTGGGTCGGGTGGTAGTGCCCCAATGGGTGTCTGCTACCATCTAGGTTTCAGAGTGATTAGGCAAAGGGTTGATTTTAAAAAAAAATTTCTGAAGGTCTTTGGGGCAGAAAAGGGGCTTTGGGGGCAGAAGAGTGGGTCGGGCGGTAGTGCCTCAATAGGTGCCTGCTACCATCCAGATTCCAAAGGAATTAGGCAAAGGGGTGATTTTTAAAGAATTTTGAAGTTTGTACATCTTTAAGCTTTCCCCCCATAGGGAATAATGAGGATTTCAGCAGCCCCATAACTCCACTTGGGGGGCACTGGGGTGGCCCAGAGTGAGTGGTGGTGTAGTGCACATAGGGTGCCAACCACCTCCATACCCACAAGCCCATGGGGTACTGGGTGTTTTCCCCCCTGAGGTGTTCTGTGTAGATTCTCTGGTAGCAAATGAGAGTGTACCACCCCTCTGACTCCGTAGGCCATGGGACCCTTTTTTTAAAATCCAAATCGATTCAGATTCAGAAAATTCGAGTACAAATTGAATCTGGGGTGATTCGAGGCAGGGGGGTCAGATTTGGATTCAAAACAAATCGAGGGTGTTTCAATTCGGGTAGAAATCGAAATGAAAAAATTGATTTATGCACATTCCTAGTTTTGAGGAGGATATAAAGGAAGTAAGGTTGTGGCATCACAGAGGTCTTCTAGGAGACAGATGCAAGCATAAGTGGCAGCAGTGGGGGAAAGGTGGAGTCATTTGAGGCAGAAGGATGCCTTCAGACAGCTCAGGGCAGTGGAGATGGATAAGTGAAAGTTACAGGAAGGAAAGTGTCAGATATTGTATGAGGGGGCAGAGATTGAGATCAGGGAGGGTTTCAGAGGTAAAGATGAGAAGCTTTTGTAGGATCTGAGAACAGGCAGGAAGCCAGTGTAAGGATGTAAAGAGCTGCATCAGAGGGTCAGAGTAAAGAAAGAAGTGACGGATTTTTGCTGCAAGGTGCTGGGTTGAGATGAGGGAGCTGAGATGACTCAGTGGAAAACTAGAGAGAACATTGCAGTAGTTAAGGTAAAAGAAGACCAGGGTATGAGCCAGTTTTTTGCCAAGGGGACAACGAGATGACATAATCTGGAAAAGTACTAAACTAGATGTTTGGTGCAAATATATAGTTTAACATGTACTTGCCTATAAAACAGGATTGCAGCGGTCTACTTTTTATGTCAAAAGGGAAATAAAAATGATCTCTGTCCCCACCACACTTAACAGCTTTTTAGCAGTTTTCTTTCTGCCAAACTAGGGTAAAACTGCTTAAGAAAACAGTCATTGTGTCTCACTGATTTCACTGTGTGTTGGAATCATGAGAGAGTAAAAGTAAAACAAAACAAAACACCCAAGCAAGTCCTGGGGTTAAGTGATATAAATAGTTGGTCCAGTGATCTTGCTCTCTTGGAAGCATAGCCAAATTTGCTCTAACCGAGAATACTTGGCTTGCCAAGAGCTGGCAGACTCTTTGTTTCCTTTTGCTACTGGGAAGCTGAACCAGTGAAGTGTCGACATTAAATTCCTTCTTATACCTCATGCTTTGAGGTGGGAGCCTGAGGGTGCACTGGAGAGATGACTTGTGAGTAAATGTTAAGCAGGAAATTCTAAATGCAAGTTTTGTGCCATTTTTGAAGTTAATTGATGAAATGATTCAAAAACAATGAAACGTTAATCAAATTGTAAAAGTGTGAACTCTTTTTGCTTTCATTGGTCAGAGCAACGTGAACAGCTTTAGACTTTAAAGAGAGCAAGCAGGGAGTAGAAGAGTTGACGCAAAGGTTTGCTAACATACCTGGATCCTTTCTGATGGTGTGTGGGGCACTTGTTGCTCGGCTAGTGCCGAGGAACCTCTCTCTCCTGGAACAAGCAGGAAAACGGGATGCAAGAGTGGGGACCCATGTGCCACTTGCAGCTCAGGAAGCCAGGCAGAGTCGAAGGTGATCTGATCCCAAGAGACAAGTTCCCTGATGCAGCCAAGCATGCTGCACAGATTAGGCCTGGAGACAGGGCCAACCTGGAGGCAGAAAGTGTGATGGGCACAAGGGCCAAGGCACAGCCAGGTGGAATAGCTGGTGCCCATGCAGTGGGTGATTCCAGAGAAGAGACACACTGCTTGGTGGTTTCAGTGACAGAAACCTGCCCTGGGGCCAAATGCTGACCACACCTTTCTACTGAAAAGGGTGACATCCGTGATGGATAAAAGAATACATTTTGTCCAGTTCAATTCTAGGTGGGTGTGCTCTAGAGCACAATGAAGTGAAAAGGTTTAGGTAACCTGTGTGTAAAAAGATTGAATTGTTGGACTCAAGAGTTTATCTGGTGTCAGGAGGAACTTTCTTTTCCCCTTTGGGGAAAAGAGAACTGATCTCTTTACCATAATGAGCACATTTCCCAGACTTCATACCAGCCATTAATGCTTGGGTCAGAGAGAAAATTAGCCTGTTGCAATCTTATTGGTTCTTCCTGGGAAGGTGATGAGCTCAGAAGGCTAATCTTTTGTGCCAACATAGAGGGGAGTACATGGTTACTCCTCTTAGAGGCATAACTTCTTGCTAACTCGCGTCTACCTCAGCATCCTCACCTGTGCTTAAACAGAGAGGCGAGTATGACGAATAGTCCTCTTTCAGTTTTGGGTTAGGCTTGACCTAGAGTTACCTTCCCCACGCTACCTGCTAAGTGACTTACGCTCATGAGTCAGCCCATGTAAGCAAATGGTGAGCCCCCATGAGTCAAAAATGGAAACTACAAGCCAGTAGTTCCAAATCATATGCAGGGGTGCTACTGCGAGCCCCCAAACAGGCTATTCTCTTAACAGTCAGGGCATTGTCTGATTCTGCATTGATGACTTCATTTTATTTTGAGAATTGCATCTTCACAAGAGTACAAAACTGGGAAACTGTAGATTTTTGTCCTGGGATAGCTTATCAGTAGAGGTGTAAACATTTCAGGTGAGCTATTATAGGTTGATTGCCTCTAAACGATGATTTATGTCCTTATTTCTGCATTATTGTCTACTAGCTACTGCCCCATGTCATTTTTCAGGTGGTCTTATTTTCATTAGTATAGCCACTTTAGCTTGTGATCACTGCAATGCATTGTATTAGAGTTATAGTACTGACACCTAACCCCGTCAAACTTGCTCGTTGACCCCTCAGCTTCCGAAACATTGGTTTACTCTCCTTCTCCAGAGCTTAGGAGTCCTCTATCTGTTTCATGTACACTGTGGGCAGTTTAAAGGCTGATCAGAATCAAATATTGCTCTTTCAAATTTGATAATGTATGACTACAAAACTGTGACCTTTGATACACAGTAATACATCAACATGACAGGAGCAGTAAGTGCTGCTATTACCTTTACTACAAGTTGAGATTGTGTGTTAGCTTTCATCTTGCAAGCAATTATTTCCAAAAAGAGGGGGAGAAAAAGAAATGTAGAAGGAAGAAAAGGATGCATCTTTGGTTTTTGTAAATAATGAAAGTGCTGGAACAAAGATCCTCTCTGGCAGATCCCCATATTTATGCACTGACCTGAATCATTTTGGGGTTTTTTTTCAATGGAGTTGTGACTGGGATATTAGCACACTCTTCAGTAAGAAGCTGAGAGTTCTTTCTCCTCCACAGTTTGACATTTGCTGTAGCATAGTTTCCTTATGAAATTCTATTCTGCAGACATCCTGACACAGTGAGAAAGTGAATTGTTTGGAGACCTGGTACAATTTAACTGCTGCTGTGGTTATAAGTAATGGTGTGGCTAATGGTAATCCTTGACGTTGGCATTAACAGTTCTGGAGCTGCAGTAGCATCCTGTGCTTGGCAAGTGGGACAGAGTTAGTGTCAGAGGCCGCATTCAGACATTACAGGAACTGGCTTAGAATTGCAGTTGGCAGTTAACATTCTAAACTGGGGGTTGTGTCACAAACAATCCCCCATTCCCAGTTTGGGAAACTCCAGAGGCAGGTTAGAGTTTCCCCTCCCACTTCCTGGTCCTCCGAGCTTGGTTCCGCCCACTTGTTGGCTGTGGGCATGGGTTTCACAGCTCCAGAAAATTGCTCACGGCGGTGTGGGGGGGAGTTCTACAGGTCCAGCGCATCCCGCACAGACCTACCACTGCCATTGCTGCAAGGGTCGCAGACTTCAAGCAGTGCTCCCTGGTAGTGCTTCCCCCTTAATTGTAAGAGCAGCAGGGCCTGGTGTGGCTGTCGGCAGGCAGAGGAAGTAGGAAGTGTGCAGGGAGGGGTGTGGCATTCAGTCAGGGAACACACCATGGAGTGCTGGGTAAGCCCTAGAGCGTAACCGCTGTTGGTGCTTTTCTGAGCTGGCCTCTCACTGGTCACATAACCTCTAGCCACAGCTATAGCAGCGGATGCATGCAGACAACTCAACAGTCCCTTCTAACAGAGGTTTAGAACGGTGAAACTGAGGAGTAATCCCAGCTCCAAATTCTAGTTTGGTAAGTAAACTGAACCCTGTGGTTTGATTGCGACGCCATGTTTGCATGTATTCAGACATCGCATGAAATGGAGTTACAGGTTTGCCGTTACCCTTTAACTCTGGTTTTGTACAGAGAGTCCAAGGCTCAAATTGGGAATCTCATGGGTTGAGGGAGGCTGAGCCTAGCCTAGTGAGCTCTCTGGAACTCTGTGTGTTCAGCCCTCAGAGCCGCCTTCAATCAGGCAATCAGTATATATTCAAAATATTGCACATTTTCATTCCAAAATTAATTGATCCATAATAACCCTATGCCTGTTTCCACAGTAACCGCTACTCACAGGTAAGATATACAGCATTGCATACACATGCATGCTGGGTCTTCCAATTGTACATTGGTAAAGCTTATTTTAACTGTACCTGCATTAACTATGCTGATGTGCATCAGATTTCTACTTGACTCTGGGCTGGCTCACCTTTGTCTTCTGCTTCAAAATGTCTGATATTGCCATGCCTCGTCGAAATTGTGCTGATCCCTAGACTGGTTGCTGCTAGTTTGAAAAATGTGTACTGTACATTAAAATGTGCGGTGTGACTGCGTCTCTAATGGCCCTTACACTCCACCCACGCAATCTGTCTGCCATGATGAGGGGTGTGTAAATCCTATGGGGCATATAAAGTATGTGTGCATGGGTGCCTGATAAGATAGCATGTGCTATGTGGGCTGTATGTGTGTGAGTTTCCAAGACTTGCTTCTGCACCCCAATGTGTGCGTAGAGTTCATGTGCTGGACCAGTGCATAAACCAGCTCTCAGAAATTTAAAAAAACTCAATACCATCTGAATAAGGCATCAACACTGGGGAAATATCTTCGGCTTGGCTCAGGTTTGATACATTAGTCTTGTTCAGGCACTTAATGCTAGGGATGTGAGGGGGGTGCTGTCTTGTTAAAATATTTTGATACATTTATCTGTTTTCATAGAGGCGTCTTGTCCACCTGACTTAAATATATACTGATCGATGATTTATGTTTGAGAACAGAACTGATAAGACACATAAGTGTTCTTGATATTATGTTTTGTCATATCTAGCTAAAAAGATTGAAATCCCGAGAAACAATTTTCTGAAGAAATGAAACCATATGCCCTCCTGAACCCTTGTGGGAAAATAGCCTCTCAGTTTGCTCAGAATATGAAAAAGTAAAGCAGTATAAGTAAAATAGACAGCCTTGCCAAGCATGTCACATTTCTATTTGTAACATTTGGAACGATGTTTTAAAAACATTTTCTAGTTATTTTTGATAAATAAATGGTGCAAATAACATCTGCAAGCTAACTCTGCTGAAGTCAGGGTTTTGGGCTTGTTTTGGTTTCTCCCCTCTCTTTTTGTTTGTCAAATTAGATTTGTTTTTCGGGAAGGCTTGGAAAATTGCTTTGCAAAACTAAACTTGTTGAACTCCCCCCAAATATGTAGAATGAATGCAAAGATTTGAGATTCATTCCACCCCATCTTTAATAAAAGGCTGTGGCTCAAAGCAGGTGGTTTCAGACTATGTCTCAAGGGATTCATTGGAAGGGAAGCTTATTGAGAACTCCTCAGTTGGAGGAGAGATCAGGAGTGAATGACACCTTGCCCACCACTGTCCGTCTTCCCTGCAAAATGCAGCCACAGCCCACAGGGGAGCTGTCCTAGAGTGCATGTCAGGAAATAATGGGGCCCGGCATGCCTGCCAGTGCTCTGTGGAAACAAGCTGTGTCTCTTAGAACGTTTCCCACAATCTTCTGCAATGCAGTAGATGCACATTTCTTTCTGAAGATCAGTTGTTGTGAAAGGGGTTTCTTGAAGGTGGAGAGTGTGAAACCTAGAAGCCTAAGCCAGCCTAGCCCTCTAGCTTACCTCTAACCTTGTTTCTCTTTGGTGTGGTACTGATCTTCTCCTACCAGAGTGTTCCTTCCAAATTTGCAGCTGGTATGGGAGGTTAGAGGAGGCTGAGCCCTGAGCAAGAGGCTTGTCACCCGCAAAAATCGCAATCTTGCAGTCCCAAGACGACAACATAGCCTGTCCAGAACTTCCATGAATCTGTCCTCTGTGGTGTGCTCAACAGAATTCAGTAGTACAGTTTTGCAAAACTGACAGGTCTAGGACTTCTGTCCTGGTGGCTGTCAGAAGCCGAGGGAGAAATCTAGTTGAGCCAAGATGCTTCTGTTACTCAGCCCTAGTCCTATATTGAAAATGAACACATAAGAACAGCATCAGGTTAACCAGCTCTCACATTAGTACTTTATTCAGGGTTGTTGCTGCCCTTTTGCTACACATTTATGTCCAGGAAGGTACAGCTATCAGATTAACACAAAAAGCGGCTGAATCGCCTTGAAATCTGTGTTCCTTTCTCCAGTGAGCTTTTCAACCTTGCCATACTTTTTAGAATGTGAGCCCTTTGGGGACAGGGAGCCATCTTATTTGTTTGTTATCTCTCTTTGTAAACCGCCCTGAGCCATTTTTGGAAGGGCGGTATAGAAATCGAATTAATAATAATAATAATTATTATTATTATACTAATACTTGTTCCTAAAAAGTAGTACCCAAGTATTGTAGGATTTAGGCTTATTAAAGCCAGAGCTTCTGGTATATCAAGGCAAAGTTCAAGAACATTTTTAAAGGAGGGACTGTATTGGGCAGCATCCAGACTAGTCAGTCATGACAAAGCACTACTGAAACCAGCAAGACAAATTAGTCGTAACTAACGTGGTTCCATTAATGTTCTTGGGACTTGGTCATGACTAACTTTAGTCTGACTGCTGCTGCTCATGATAAGGATCAACATGGGGATTCAGGCAGGCATATAAGAAAATGAAGGAAACATAAAATGCAGCCTCATCAATATACTATCAGCTTAGATGTTAAAAGTTATAGCAAGCACAGGGGAGAACTGTGCTTTGGGCAGAATCGGAGCATTTGGTGGGAGGGAAGGTGGCGGGATACCTTACCCAGGCCCAGATGTCTAAGGGGGCCCAACTTGAACTGCAAGCACATCAATGTGGAGCAAAAATTGGGGCTAAATTGTAATCGTGCTTGAGGATATTTATGCAGACTTACTTCCCTATATCAATATGGAGTGTCCAGGTCTTGTAAGAGCTTGTGAGATTTGCTAGTGCTAATCAGAAGCAGTGCTAGCCATGTTTAAAACAATGAGCTGTGAACCCAGGTTCTCCTCCAGAACAGAGAGAGTGTGAGCACACTTCTACAAGACTCCTAGTTTGAGAGACAGAGATAAGGGGAACACGGGACACCCTATGTGACATGCTGCCTTGAGAAGGAATTCTACAAGTCCCGGAATTCCTTAGTTAATTTTATTGATACTTTTATATATTGCCTTTCGTTAAAAAATAATCTCAAGGCAGTTCATAACATATTAAAAGTAATAAAATATATTAATAACCACCACCATCAATAAAACAGTAAAAATGCAACACACAGAAGTAGCAATAACAAAGGAGAATAGCACCCTTGAAAATATCAACACCTGAGTAAAAGCCAAGTCTTTAGATGCCTTTTCAAGACAAGGAGGGAGTTGTTCCTGCAAGTATTTCCTCCCTATGCATAGAAAGAAGGCGCCAACCTGGTGTGACATCCAACTGGCACCAAGAAAGAGGGACAAGCTCCTTAATAAATCCAGGATCCCCCGGAGAGTGGGAGCCAGTACTGCTGATATCATTTATAGACCTGAGAAGATATTTGAGTTATCAGTGAGGCTTCTGGTTTCCAGAGTGCATAGAAAAGTCGATCCTAAGGACAGAGACCAGTGTCTAAAGGGCATTTCTCACTTGTGTGTAATTAATATACATGCCACATGGCCATGTCTGGCTATAAATACAAACCCAAACTAAGGTAACTAAAAAAGCTGATACCCATCATTGCTCAAAACAAGCTACTTTGTGAGGGCTGTCTTACAAATGTGTAGGGTTCCAGAGAAATGATGCTCTGGTGATGTGAACTTAGTGTAAGTTTCCTAGATTCTGTTGTTGCACCCATTTAATGTTGAAGATGCAGTTCCATATGGCATCGACCTTTTGCACCAATAATCCTAACGACCACTAGGGGCATTGGGAGGAGAGATAGTCAGTTAGGGTCTCCTTCTCTTTCCTGATTATCTCTGCCTCTCTGACCCCTCAATGAATAAACTATACTCAGAAACTTCCTGGGAGTGACTTTCTTCTCCTCTTCCTGCTCCTCCTCTTCCCCCTCCTTCTTCCCAGAATGCTTCTATGGGTCTCTCTTTGACCACCATGTAGCTAGCAGCTAGAGGTCTTTCCTATCATCATGTACTTCTAAATAAAGTAGATTAATTTAACCTTAAACTAATCTCCATGCTTATCATTTACAAGCTGTTGCCCCTGAGACACTGTTAGCTTCTGCTATAATGGGAGTGAGCTCCTGAAATACTCTGCTGTATATATATTTAAGTAGCCTGCCCATAAACCCTTACAGGTTTGGGTGCCCCAGGCTCAAACTTTAAATATTTCTTATCTCCAACAGGGTTATGGGCCCAGCCCCTAACAAGGTTTTTGAGACTTAAATCTGATCTCAGGAGAGATAAAGTCAGAGCTACATCTGTAACAAAGAGGGATCATGGATTCCACCCATCTTAGCCTCAGCATTCCCAAGTTGGATGGATCAAACTACAACAACCAGTCATTTCAGATAAAATCCTATATGATGAGCCAAGGACCTGACAATGTTCTGGAGACATAGAGAACCGCAGCTTTCCTAAACAGGAGGCTTAACATGGGTTTTCTGCGAGGCTTCACTGTGTTCAAAGTTGCTGCAAAAAACTGATGCAAAAAGTGGATTTCTTTTTTTACTCCTATATTAATTGGAGTGATGAAATACTCTGAAGGGTGATGAAAACTCCAAATTGTGCATGAAGTGCTTCCTGATAGCTCACAGGGACTTCGGAGTAAATTTGGCCAACACACACACCCTCCATTCTGGAGGAGATGCGAATTAAAAGCCAGGTATGAAAAACTTCCCGGTGAGCAAGAAACAGATGCACGGAAACTTTGGAATTCTCAAAACAAGAAAATTCTTTGAATCCTTAGAATGCATGTAAGTCCGAAATCAATATATGGACATGGAATTGGCCAGTGAAGTTTAGAAAAGGCTGGATGAGCTTTTTAACTGCAAGAGCCCAAGCAATGCAATTTTTCTCATGCAAAAGCTCTGCACCTTGAAGCTAAATGAAGGACAAAACCCCACTGAACATGTAAGCCTAATCCAGGATATTGCAAAACCGCTGAAAGATTTGGGCACAGACCTCAGTGAGGCTGCAATTGTGGGATTCATTTTAAAGTCATGATTAGAAAGTTATCTAACCTTAAAAATGGTAATTGAAGTATCAGAAGCAACTATGAACTTAAATATATTTCTGGGCTCTTGGTTGAACATTTTCCTAGAAAGCAAGAAATGGCTTTTGGCCCTGCTGATCATGTTATAGCATTCCACTCAGGGAGCACAGACAAAGGATGCTCAGTTTAAAGGCAAGGACCATTTATATTCTAATTGCCCTGCTAAGCCCGGGAAAGCTGCTACCAGAACAAAGGCAGAAACAAATATGGTTAGAATTCCTGATGCTACAAGTTGTCAGAATTCCTTAGCAGGAGGATATCATGATAAACGGAACTATCAAAAATGCAGGCCCAAGCCTAAAAGATACAATACCATGATTGAAACAGATGGAAATGCCTTTTGTATAGATTCTGGAACCACAGAAAATATATTGGACTATTAACATAATTGGATAAGGATTATAAAGTCTCAATTTTCCTGGTAGAGGGAAGGTTTCTGAAAAGGGGAGAGGTGTTGCAAAAGTGCATTGCAAGTTACCAGGTGGACAGTGTGTGGCTGTTACTATTGAGGATGTGTTGTTTGTACCATCATTGGAGAATAATTTGATTTCTGTGACATATGGAGATGATGCAAGGTTGAGTTCACAGGCAACAAGCATTGTTATATCACATTTGGAAATGATTTGATTATGACAGCATCTCTAAGAGAGTGGGTTATTTGAACTGGACTTTATAAATGAAAGAGCAAGTCTAGCAATAGGGTGTAATCACAATTCATGTGACTTACTCTGGCACTGATGCCTTGATCACCATGACATTAAAGTGATTCATCAGCTTGAGAAAGGGGAAATAATTAAAGACTTTAAAGTACAGCCATGCAGAGAGGCTGCATCCAGATGTGACTGTTGCATTCATGCTAAAGCTGTGAAGCCTACCTTCCATAAGTGAAAGGAGAAAGAGTCACAGCACCCTCTGGAATTGATTCATAGTGGTGTTTGTGGCCGTTTGGAAAGGAACTCTGATGGCAATTTCTATATGCTCACATTTATTGACAATTTTACAAAATTTGCTTATGTTCATACTCTCAGAGAGAAAAGTCACGTGTTTGAGAAATTTAAAGAGTTTATAATTTAAAAGTTTAGAGTTTAGAATTTAAATTTAAAGTTGCACTAGTCAGTAACAAGTTTGGAAGAAAACCTCATAGACTAAGGTCAGACAATGGAGGCAAGTACATGTCAAATGTCATGAAAACATTCCTGAAGGAACAGGGGATTGAACATGAAACCACTGTGCCAAATCCCCCTGACAGAAATGGAGTTGCTGAGAAGAAAAATAGCTGTCTATTAGAAATGGCCAGATGCATGCTTCAAGATGCAGGTTTGGCAAATAGGTTTTGGGGAGAAGCAGTCATGATTGCCGACTATTTGCAGAACAGATTGCCAACCAAAGCAGTACAAAAGACACCATTTGAACTATGGTTTGGGTACAAGCCTAGCCTAAACCATGTCAGAGTATTTGGATTGGAAGTATATGCATATGTACTTACGGAGAAACAAGCTGAAGCATATGTACTTATGGAGAAACAAGCAAGGAGAAACAAGCTGGATTGTAGAAGTAAGAAAGGAGTACTCTGTGGTTATGTACTAGGAAGGAAAGGATACAGAATGTTTAATGCTGAAACTGGTGATATTAAGATTTGCAATGTTTTGTGCTTTGGTAAGAGACAAAGGCCAACCAAAGGTGAAGTACCAGAAGCTGAGCCAAGGATCCAGATGAGAGAGGAATGAGATGAGCAGACTTCCATACACCTCATGCCAGCCAGTGAACCCCAACTGGAACCAGATTCAGGAGGGGTTACAGAGGCTGAGCCAGAACTGAGGTACAAACAGAGATCCAACAAACAGAGATCCATCCAGGAGATTATCCTACATCAGCAGAAGTGAAGAGTTACAGGAACCCTGCAGATAGCAAGACATTGAAAAGATTCAGCCCACAAAGCTGAGAAATGGAGGAAAGCTGCAGAAGAAGAAATTGAATCTCTGCACAAGAATAAGACATGGACATTTGTGGAACTATTACTGGAAGAAAGACTGTAGGATGCAAGTGGGTCTTTAAAATCAAACAAGATGCTGAAGGGGATGTATGTACAGTACTACAAGCCAAAGTTAGCAGCCAAATGATACTCATAGGAAGCTGCCATACACTGAGTCGGACCATAAGTCCATCTAGCTCAGTATTGTCTACACAGACTGGCAGCAGCTTCTCTAAGGTTGCAGGCAGGAAACTCTCTCAGCCCTATCTTGGAGAAGCCAGGGAGGGAACTTGAAACCTTCTGCTCTTCCCAGAGTGGCTTGATCTCCTGAGGGGATATCTTATCTATACTCCCAAATATATAGTGAAGACTATGATGAGACATTTGCACCAGTTGTGAAACACACTTCCATCAGAACACCACACAGCTTAGCAGCAGCCAGAAAGATCCACTTTGACCACTTGAATGTAAAGAACTGCCTTCCTACATGGATAAATTGAGGAAGACATCTACATACAGCAACCACCAGGCTTTGAAGAACCTGGAAAAGAGAGGCTTGTGTGCAAACTTCAAAAGGTCATTTATGGCTCAAAGCAAGCTGCTAGAGCATGGAATGAAAAGCTGAACCTACTGCTGCTCAAGGAGGGGTTTGTGCAAGGACAAGCGGACCCCTGCCTATGCTCAAGATGCAGAGACAATAGATGGATTTTCATCCTGATTTATGTTGATGACCTGCTTAGTTGCTATGAAGAGAAACAAGACAGTCATAAGATTGTAGATCACTTGAACAAGGAAATAGTATGAAATGCTTCCAAGTTCCTTTGCCTCTATCTTGGCATTCAAATAGAAAGAGAGAAGGATGGAGGTTACCTTCTCAACTAGAAACAGAAAATAAAAGACTTTCTAGAATGCCTGGGACTGACAGATGCCAATGAAGTCAGTACACCAATGGATACAAATTTCCTGTAGCAAGATGGAGATAGTGAACTTTTACTTGTTTACTTGTTAGTGAACAACCAGCACAGAAAAGCAATTGGCAAGTTTCTGTATATAGCCACAGTGACAAAGCCAGATATTGCTGCAGTGGTGGGAATCCTAAGCAGAAAAGTAAGTGCACCAAGTATGACTGGAACACAATTGGAAGCATCTCCATGCTTATCATTTACAAGCTGTTGCCCCTGAGAACCTGTTAGCTTTGGCTGCAATGGAAATGAGTTAGCTCCTGAAATACTCTGCTATATATATTGAAGTAGCCTGCCCATAAAACATAACTTACAGGTTTGGGTGCCCCAGGCCTCAAACTTTAAATATTACTTATCTCCAGCATTTAATACCCACTGAACCATTAATTTGCAGATTATTGCAAAGAAATGAATAAGTTTCCAGTGCGCTCTCTTCCCAAGAAAACAAAACTATCCTTAACTTTCCTCCATTTGGAGCAAAGAGTAAGTGAGGAGGGGAAAATTACATGTGATGGTTGCCAAACCCCCAGAATGGGACAGAGCCCATTTTATATTAAGAATTTTTTTTACGGTAATTATAAAATCTGAGTGTTTAAAGCAGCTTCCTGCACTTTTGCATAATAAGTCACTAATTGTACTGATACATTTTCAATGATAAAATCCACCCATCATATATATAAGGGGAATATTTGTGTGTGAGTGGGGGGAGATTATGGATTGCTGTATTTGTCAGAGTAATAATTAATGTCTCTTTGAGTCTTATAACACCATTAAATGGAAATAACAGTCTTTGTAAAGGTCAAGAACGAGAAATCTGGAAAAAGTGTTACTGTGAACAGAATGGCTTGGCATTCGCTCAGACACATTAAGTAATCTGGTGCTGCGGGACTGGATTGAAGATGGATGCTTGTTCATTTTTCATTTATTTACTAAACACAGCCAGTGTTGCTTTACTAAAATAATGATGATGAGTGTTCAAGCTAGTTAAGAATTCAGGAACCCCTTCTCCCTAATCCTTGTGTGTGATATGCGTGGGCCGATAGTAGTTTCTCATTGGTGTTGGGAAAGCATTTCGTACATGCTCAAAGGTACTCTGTTACTTTTGTTCCTTCATGCTCCCTCTCCCAGTGAGCTATGCCTGGCCTTTTCCATTGCACTCTTCCTAAAAAATCTCCGAAACAACCCCCTTTTCTGAAGCTTTTGGCCTGCTGTAATGGTCGATTTGAGGAAATTCCTGCTGTTATAGTTTTGTCTTTGCTTTAGTTTTGCTGCTGGAGTTTTAAATCATTTGCTATTAGCATGTAATTTTCATTGTGATTGTGTTAATTAAATTTGATATTGTTTTATTTTTGTTGTTTGCTGCCCTGAGTGCCCATATGAGTAGAAGAGCAGTCTGCAAATCTTTTAATCAATCCAGAAATAATTGAAAATTGGGGATGTAGATACAGGTGAAACTCGGAAAATTAGAATATCGTGCAAAAGTCCATTAATTTCAGTAATGCAAATTAAAAGGTGAAACTGATATATGAGACAGACGCATTACATGCAAAGCGAGATAAGTCAAGCCTTAATTTGTTATAATTGTGATGATCATGGCGTACAGCTCATGAAAACCCCAAATCCACAATCCCAGAAAATTAGAATATTACATGGAACCAAGAAGACAAGGATTGAAGAATAGAACAATATTGGACCTCTGAAAAGTCTACAGTGTACTGTGCTTGACTGGCCAGCAAACTCGCCTGACCTGACCCCATAGAGAATCTATGGGGCATTGCCAAGAGAAGGATGAGAGACATGAGACCAAACAATGAAGAAGAGCTGAAGGCCGCTAATGAAGCATCCTGGTCTTCCATAACACCTCATCAGTGCCACAGGCTGATAACATCCATGCCACACTGCATTGAGGCAGTAATTGCTGCAAAAGGGGCCCAAACCAAGTACTGAATACATATGCATGCTTATACTTTTCAGAGGTCCGATATTGTTCTATTCTTCAATCCTTGTCTTCTTGGTTCCATGTAATATTCTAATTTTCTGGGATTGTGGATTTGGGGTTTTCATGAGCTGTACGCCATGATCATCACAATTATAACAAATTAAGGCTTGACTTATCTCGCTTTGCATGTAATGTGTCTGTCTCATATATCAGTTTCACCTTTTAATTTGCATTACTGAAATTAATGGACTTTTGCACGATATTCTAATTTTCCGAGTTTCACCTGTAAGCCCTGCTAAGTCCAGGCTCAGATGGTTTCATTCTGTTTGTTTGTTAGCTCAGCAAAACAAAATGAACTTTGGAGCTGTCATTTCTGCCTCAGCAAAGGTATGATTCCATGACTGATCTTTATATGTTTCCTTTTGTTATAGTTAGTTCAGAAGTTTCCAGGAAGCCCCCACAATTGGTCCATACACTGATGTGTGCATTTCCAGTGTTTAAAATGCTCTTCATTCTTGGATTTTTCTTGAAGCATGTCATCCATGCTATCAAGTCGTATGTAGGTAATATAGAGGTGGGCAAAATACAGCTACTAGATCACTTTGTAGCCTTGGTTAGACCCTTGAGAAATCCAGCTTGTTGCTACTGTCATTTATATATTGCTTTTCAACAAAGAGTTCTCAAAGCAATGTACAGGGGGCTGGTGCTTTCCTATTCCCCAAAGGGTGCATATTCTAAAATGTAACACAAAAGTAGACACCATCAATGGCAACTCGAGGAATGCTGTGCTGGGGCTGAATAGAGCCAGTTGCTCTCCCTCTGATTAATATAAAGAGAATCACCACTTTGAAAGGTGCTTTTTACTCCGCTAGCAGGGGTAATAGATTACTTCATTAATTGCTCTAAACTGCACTATGTATGTATGTATGTATTTTTATTTATTTATTTATTTAAAATATTTATACCCCATCCCTCCAATACACTACTGCTCGGGGCAGCTTTAATACTCTGGCATTAAAGTATTGCTATAATGCCAGAACCCCGTTTCTCTCTCCATCTCCACATTGCCAGACTGCAGCAGTCACAATGCTGATTTTATTAAAAGCTTCCACACATTGCTGGGGGTGGGATGGGCAGGAGAGAGGGAAGTAAGTACAAGTGCAAGGATGGAGTATAATCTCTGCTTCTCATATCCTGGGACAGGGAAAGAGTGGATAAGTACTATAGAGAATCTCTCTGTGTTCATTGTTCATATTAAGGGAAATTACGGTGCCCCTCTGCACTGAGATTTTAAATAGAATCAGAATTAAAGAACTGAGAAGTGGTGGGTAAGGCAGGGCTCAGTTTAAGAGGTGGGATCCTGGAGTAGACAAGAAAACCCTGTGGAGAGCAGGCCTCTTTGAGAGAAAAAGGTTTCTAGCTCCATACTTCAGTGATATCACCAGATTCCATCCCCAGCTCTTGGGTGGTCCTGGTTTCTGTCAAATGCTGTCCATCAAAGTAGAAAGCAAGTTTTCATCTTCTGAGGCCTTGGGCTTGATGGTAGCAAGTCATCAGGGCTTGCACTGGCTCCTGCCTCTGGACAGTGATCTCCGTCTGTGAATTTTTATCTTTTCCTTGCACTCTGAGGTTCAGGTTTCCTGGGTCATTGCTCTCTACTATGCAGTCAATGGTATCAGTGACACCTAGGTCTAGCCCACAGGGAGTGGCATCAGCTGCAAATTCACAATCCCAACGCAGGAGAAGGATTCTGTTGGGGTGAACCTTCAGTGTCTGGCCCATGTGTTCAGCTACCTGCTGAAGAGGGTCCATCATCCGAATCGAGATTTTGTAGAGATCTGTCCGACATCAGACGTGGTTCAGCACCAGCTCCCAAGACTCCAGGTGGTCAGGCGTGTCAATCAAAATCACATCATCCCAGTCAGCTGCCAGCCTTGCAAGCTCTTGCAAGCTCTTCCTGGCAGCTGAGCGGGAGGATGTCAGTCTTCAACCTTTGATCAATGATTTTGGCTTTATGGTGCTGTCACCCTGGTCATGATGGAGGCAAAGGAGATAGAACCTGAACTCTTTTTTCCTTGCTCTACTTCTTTTGTGGAAGTTGCTGCTCCTGGCGCCACTTCTTTCTCCTCCTCTTCATCTGAGGCACCAACAACCTGGGGCTTAGAGGACAATTCTGGAATTTGAACTGGCAGCTTCAGAGAGTTGGGAAACAGCTGGAGACTGTCCGGAACCTTATTCGAGTAGGCCAGGACTGCGGGAAGGACTGTGACAGTGAAGAAATGGCAGCATTTGAGAGAGGGTTTCTTGGGAATTTATTTATTTATTTATTTATTTATTTATTTATTTAGAATCCCCTCCAACTCTGAGTCTCTGCTAGAGCAGGAATCTGGCGTCTCCACCATGACAGCAGTAGACTTTCCCCATTGGCTTTGAAGTTCGGCTTGTTCCACCCCCATGACTCGATTGGACGCTAACCAATAATCTCTATATATAATTCTCTAAGGCATACCTGTGGCTAATCCCATGTGTGGCAGCTCTCACAAGAGTTCGCAAGCAGAAGCACCGTGGTGATTGGGCAGTGGGGATTCCATATGCAGATAGGGAGGAGGAGCCTGTGAGAGCAGAAGCACTATGGTGATTGGGCAGTGGGGATTCCATATGCAGATAGGGAGGAGGAGTGTATGATGGTTAAGGACAGTTGGAATGCAGCTGTTACTGGTTGATAGGTGTTCTTGATTGTAGAGGAGAGGAGTATATATAGACAGATAGATAGATAGTCTATATAGTGAAGAGAGGGGTCGTGAGGGAGGAAAGAGCCCCTTCAGGAGAAGGAGGCTGCCGTTGTGTGAATTAGATGAGGGAACAAGATAAACAAGATCTGTTAACTCAGGAATGGAGAGAGAGAAACAGAGACAGAGAAAGAAAAAAAGAAGGGAGAGGAAGAAAGACAGAGGGGAAGAGCAAGTGGAGGAGAGAGAAAGAGAGAAAAAGAAGAGAGGGGAAGAGAGAAAGAAGGAAGGGTGAGGGATGGGCCCAAGCCTGTCAGCAGCCTGAGGGGAACAAGTGGCCATGGCAGTGGCAGCAAGGAAGAGCCCAGTCAACAACTGCTGCTGTTTGGGGCTACCTAGGCCATTGGCGGAGGGAGGTAGACAGGCAAGGGACGAGCCCAGTCCTGTCAGCGGCCTGAGGGGAATGAGAGGCCATGGCAGCGGCGGTGGTGAGGAAGGGCCCGGTCAACCACTGCTGCTGCTCCTGTAGGGAAGAGCAGTTGCGGGGCTTGGGTGAGGGTGGGGAGGTCTCGGGATAGGGGGCTGCAGCTTGGCCAATAGGCACTACAACGCTGCAGCCGTGACCAAGAGTAAAGGGAAGGAGGAATGACACAGAGGGGTGAGGGCGATGGAAGCAACAGGATGAAGGAGGAGGAGCAGGACTGTGGCTCAGGTGAGGGTGGAGAGATCTCTGAGGTGAGGGGGCCTGTGGCAGGGGGTGAGGGGAGCAATCAAGTACTAATGTGCAGATGCTCTGCGTTGGTTAAGATAGTATTACATTATTATTGTCATATTGTAACAACACTGTACAACATATAAAGTTGTTAATATTACATGTACAGTGCTTTTTGATATATGATGTGCTTAAAAGGCATTGTACAACAGGTATAATTAACAATGTTGTCATTAATAATGACAAAATCTCAGAAAACCAGAGAAGGCCCTGGAACACAGATGTCTTAAAGGGGCTGAATCATACAAATATCTGGGGGCAATTATTTCCAAAGAAAAAAATGCTACTAATAAAGATAACTTTATTATTATCTTTATGACGTATTTGAGTCATTCTGTGACTACAGAAATTAAGAAGAGGACTGTTTGGATGCAGTTACTGGACATACCTGTCACTGCCACAGTGCTGCCACAGGCCACTGCTGTTTTGGGATGCTCATGGACAATTGTGGTTTTCTCCTTCCTTTTAAATGTAAAATTTAAATATGGATGCAAACTATCCATTGAAAGATGGAACAAAATATAAATCTAAAAAAATTAGGGTTTTCCATGTGATATATTGAGGAGAAGGAATGCAGCTATGTCACAAATATGAGAAGGGATGTGGTGATGGCCACCAGCTTGGATAGCTGTAAAAGAGGATTAGATAAATTCATGGAGGACAGGTCTACCAATGTCTACTAGTCTTGATGGCTTCCAAACTCATAGGCAGGATGTCTCTGAATACCAGTTGCAGAGGAGCAAAGGTGTGTGTGGGGGGGTATGCCTTCATCTCCTGCCTGTGGGCTTCCCAGCGGCATCTGGTGGGCCACTGTGGGAAACAGGATGCTGGACTAGATGGGCGTGGATGTGATCCAGCAGGGCTGGATCTTCTTCTATTAATATGTTTTAACATGTGAATAAGGAACTTTATCTGCACCCTATCCATGAAGAAGATCTGGTAACCTTAGGAACAACAAGTGCATTTAAATTCTGATTCCGATCATACAAGAATGTCCCCTGTACAAACTGTAGTATTCTCCCTCTTCTTTAGCACATCTACCATTCATGGCCAACAACTCTATTTATTAACCTGCCTTGATTATGGATTCTGAGACTCTATGAAGGAAGAAAAGTAAGCAGGGGTGAGATTCCTTGGCATAGCATGCACTAATTGGGTTTGCAACACAGGAAGAACACACACTTAATAGATAGCATCAAAGCACCAATTGGATAAATAATGTCAGAACAACACTTGCCAGCTATACCATGAGGAGAAAGGTTGTTGAGGAGCAACAACCCAGCAACCTTTATTGCACCTTAGCTGAAAGGAGTCTTCCTTCTCCATTTACTTTTCTCTTAATTCTGTGCTGGAGCCTTCAGGAATCCCATTAGTCACATAATCCTTTCTTATTGTAGACTCTACATAGATTCATCTTCTGGTTGTTCAGCCTCACATTCTGTGCCTGGTTTATCAGTATCCTTCCTGGATGGAGCCTTATGGCATGTGTTGTTCCATATGGCGGGATATGGTGATCCAAAACCCTTGACAAAGATGCCCCTGTTGAGGAGTGCAGCATATACATCTGGTGGCTTGCTCTTGTTTTCTGTGGTGTGCTTTGGAGTGGAACTGAAAACCCCATTTGAAGGGCACTGGGCTGCATGCCAAGGAAGAATGGCATGATGACAGACCCCAGCTAGAGCAATTCAGTCTCCTGGGCAGGTACGCCACACTTCTCCCCTTTGCCCACTCTGAACTACTGCACTACTACAGTACAGTGCATGGCATTTATGCAATAGCCACTCAGTACAGACAGCTGACAATTGTACTAAAATGTGGGAGACCTATAGCTGTTTCCCACTGGTGGCACTGATGATATCATCCACCTTTTAATATTGTTGCATCTGCCAACTTCTCCAAGCAGTGAGAAGTTTCAGGGGCAGTGTGACCCAGGTTTGTTTTCCTTTGGAGAGAGCGCTGGAGACATATGTTTGGTTTATTGGTCATATTTGCTTATTTACAAATATAAAATTAGAGCATAAGCGGATCTCTCTCTCTCTCTCTCTCTCTCTCACTCACACACACACACACATACACACACTTGCATCACACACACCCCTTAACTGGTGTGTGTGTGTGTGTGTGTGTGTGTATGTCACTTTCTCCATGTGCTGATGGCTATCTCCTTCAAAATACACAAAAGAGTTCCCCATCTCTTGCCTATCAATTAGCTCCTTTCAGCTGACCATTCTGGGCTATAGTGTCAGCAATCTCCCTGGCAAGGGGTTGCTTTTTCTCACAGCATAACTGTATATGATTCAGTTCTCATTCTGGACAAAATGATTTTGAACCAGTGTATCAGGAGTAAAGCACCATTCTGAACCACAGCATCTCAGACCTCTCCATAAGTCTCTCTAACTAAAAGGGGACTGGAAGCCCTCCAAGCTTATGAAAGCCAAAGATAACGAAAGCTCATTTGGGTCTGGGATCATGCAGACTTGAGCTAGTGCAGCATGCACAGTTCTTAAGAGAATGAGCTGTGATCTGGCAAGTCCCTGATTCAAATCTCAGTTCAGCCAGGAGCTCACTAGGTGGTCCGGTGGCACAAACCAGGATCTTCTGGCTTGAGCCCCCACCCTTCTGTAAGATGGAGCGAATAATACTGGCCTGTCTTAGCACTGTTGCAAGGAAGTATAGTATGCTTAGAGCAGGGGTTCCCAACTTCTGGGGATCCAAGGTTGGGAACTCCTGGTTTAGAACACTTTGGAATAGTGCTATGTAAATAGTATTGTTATAACTAACACAATGCCCATCATAAGGGCAGGTTCTCTCTCTCTCTCTCTCTGTGTGTATGAAGCAGGGCTGCATAACTTTGGCCCTCCTGCAGATGTTGACCTACAACTCCTGACTATTGGTCATTGTGGCTGGGGATTATGGGAGTTGTAGTTCAAGAACAGCTGGAGGGCCAAAGTTGTGCAGTCCTGGTGTAGAGGTTGTAGATTGGAAGGAAATGAGGGCATTGCTGAGACAGCAAGACATATTGCTTCAACCTCTCTGCACAATTTCCTGCAGCACAGTTGTGGAGAAGAACTGGGCCACCGTTCTCTTCAACTGTGTTCTCAAGTGCAGCAACATTCTCCCATGTAAGTAAATGATTTCCATTCACTCCCTAAGAGGGAGTAGATGGGTGGGGGCTAAACATGTCCCTTGTGACTTCCACCATATCTACCTCACCTCACCCTTTTGTCTGCCTAGTTCTATTCTGGATCATGTTTTTTGGTAGAGTGGGATATAATCTTGGGAAGTGGATTTTGCATAAGCCCTATGCAGACAAATATACAGGAGAGGAGAGAAGGCTCACAGCAGCAGGCCCCACCCACCTACCCTGAGTAGATTGTTCCTACCCACATACAAGCTGTATATGCAGTCTTGGACTCTGCAAGATCCTAGACTGCCTGAAGAAGCCTATGCAACTACAGAGTACTCAGGCTCTGTGCAAGGCACACAACCTAGATGTGAAAGTCTTTGCTGCCACGATCCTTTCCCTTTACATCCTCATTCCACATGCTCACTCATTCTCTGTAGCAGGGGCATAAGTTCCACTGGGCAAGGGGAGACAAATGTCATGGCCCACAGGGCCTGGAGGCTCCCCCAAGGCCCCTTAGCCAATCCCCCTTGCCTTGCCTGCTGGCCCTCTCTCCTGCTAGCTCTCCTGATCTGGCCAGGGGAGTGAAACAGCCTGCAAGCTGCTGCAGCACCTTCAGTCTCCACCTCTCAGCTGTTCAGTGGGTGGGCGGGGCTTCCAGAGAGGCCTCCATGCAGGCCTCCCTGAAGCTTGAACTTGAGTGCCGGCAAGCAGGTAGGCAGCAAGGAAGGAGAGAGGGAGGGAGGGAGGCAGGGTGGCCAGCGCTGGCTGCCCTTGCCCACCACAGCTCTGCCCAGCTTTTGACTCCTCAGGCTTTGTAATGAAGGTAGGATGTGATTTCCTTTTTGTGGTTATTCTCTTCCGCCCCTGGATATTTAGGGATTTCTTGCCATAGAGCTTTAATATAAGGTGGGGGATGTAGGGCAGATTGAAATGACTCTGAATATTTAATTTAGAGATTGAGGAATTTACTGGTTTTAAATATTTTTTTAATTTAAAAAACTATTTTTTAAAAAGTAGTTCCACTCTGATATGGAAGAATCTGCTCTTTGTCTTCCTAAAAAAAACCCCATTTCAGCCCCAGCCTTTACATCACCTGGAATGACTGGACATAGGGCTTTAGTTTTGAGCAGAGAGATGTGGGAGGAATATGTATATTTAAATTGAAGTGGATTGGACAAATTGTTGGTTTTAAATACTTTTTTAAATTAAAAAACCATCAAAAAAAGTCCTGTAAGTGGCTTGTTTCATGACAAAAAGTCCTTTAAGTTTCAGTGAAGTGTACTTCCAGCTAAATGTGGTTAGATTTGCTGCCTGAGGCTGCAATTCTCTACACACTTAACTGGAAGCAAACTGTACTGAATTTGTTAGGATTTATGAAGAAACATACATAGGATCACATCGCATGGTTGTTTCCTTTGTTAATCAGCAGTGAGGGCCCATTTTAAAATCTCATCTCCAGGCCCACTCCAACCTTGCTATGCCCCTGCTCTGCAGTCATCTGCATAAGGCTAAAGACAGCTACAAAGGAAAGGTAGAAATTGCTTCAAGAGTCCACAGGAGGGGGAGCAGAAGCCAAGTGCTTACACTTCTCATGGGAATCATGTTGCCTCTCATATGAAACCTACATCCATCCCAAGCTTTGGCATGTTAGCCCATCATTGGACATGGAGAAGAAAACTCCCTATGAATCAGGGGGCTGCTTTATATTGCATCAGGGAGATTAAAAAATCTGCTTCCACTCAGTCACCTGACCCACTATTCACCTATCAAAAAGGAATTGTGGAAGTGTGGGTGAGGATCTTGCAGCTCCCTTGGAAAATATTTATTATGTTCTCTTTTAAACACACACACACACACACACACACACACACACACACACACACACACTTCTTTCAAGGCACTTGGGGTGCATGGCCATTTTATCTTCAAAACAACCATTTTACCATTTTATCTTCAAAACAACCTTGCAAGGCAGGGTAGTCTAAGACTGAGATAGTGACTAGAGTCTAAGACTGAGATAGTGACTGGCCCAAGGTCACCCAGGGACCTTGACTATGTTAGGATTGGAGCCCAGGTCTCCCTAGTTTGCATCCACTACCCTGTCCACTATTATTGCATGGGCTGTCTTACAAGGCTGCTTGTCAGGTGAGAAAATGTCCTTAAAATGGAATATCTTCTTCTCTACCACCAACATGGCCACAGTCTCACAACCATGTTAATCCTTGTTAAATGAGATTGACTGACATCAGTGTGATTCTAAGAACCCATGTGCTGCAGGAATCCTGGCTAACATCTGCAAAGTTAACCAGGATATGTAATCCAGAATTTGATCTGGTTAGTCATCTGGCCAGATGCCCTGATAAAGATCCCTTGATCGCGAGAAGCCATGCCCTATAGTAATCTTGGCTACCTGCACATCACCCAAAGACACCTGCACCGAGCAGATCACGTCTACTGTTGCTGTAGCTCCCGCCCACATCCCATGGCCATGTAGCCACAACTCCTTCAGCTGTACTCTGCCTGGCAACATACTGCATCATCTATACCTGCCACACCTGCCCCAACACCAAGCTACAGCACAGCATGCCGTGGCCACCAGTGCAGGGTCAGCAGCCCTACACTCCACTGGCTGATGCCTGCAGGGAGACCTGGCAGCTCATGCGATAGCACCCAGGTCCACTACATGTGGGACCAGTGTTGTGGGATGTTGCTTGCCCAAAGGGGTGTGTGTGTAGCTCTGTAACATTTGAACAGGGAGAGAAGAGAATGGGAAGGGTTGCACAGTTAGCTGATGGACACCCCTTCACCAAGAGTGTTCTTGGTCAGAAGGTGCATCTCTTTTGTGTTTCTATTTTTCACCAGTGGAAGTTGGGGGCTGAACCCCACTTCCAAACATTGTACTCCCCATTACAGCACTGGGGATGGCATCAATCAGGTGGAGGACAATTAATTTTGCTGGAGCAGGGAGGAGATGCCAAGTTGATGAGAGGGGGGAATTTAATGAGCGGTTATATTCCTCCCTGCTTACCTAGCAAATTTACTGAGCAGGTTTCATGTTGTTGCTTAATCCACAGTAATTCCCACTACTCTACTACAGATAGATCATCCTGGCTAACACAAAAATAGGAGAACCTAATATGAAAGTCTTTGCCCCCCTTTCTTATTTAATATAGGCAGATTTTAAATTTCAAAATTCCCCTCCTCAACAATTATGGCTGACATCCTCAGTAATGAAGCATCAGTACAATGAAAGAAGCTTCTGAAATGTTCAACTAGCTCTGTGTTGGGGGCAAATTTTGATTACCTCCCCTTCCCCATCCCCAGGAAGCACTCCAGGCCTCCCAAGAATGGGTCCCTGAAAGTCACACAGCTCTCAGGGACTTATTTTCTGGTGGCACAGACAGAGGTGCACCTAGGTAATTTTGGAACCTGGACCGAAAAGCCTTTGGAGGCCCCCCTCCCCTGAAAATTAAGCATAATCACCCTGCTCCACCAGGTGACCACACCACCCAGGACAAACTAAAGAGGATTTGGGGGCTGCCAGGGGCTGTGGAGGCCCTGGACTTAGGGCCCAAAGTCCAGGGGTAAGAGCACCTCTGGGCTTCAGAGGGCTTTGGGGGGAAGAGGAAGTCACTGAAATTCCCTTCCACACACACTAGCACTGGTGCAACGTTCATTTGGAACTCATGAGAAGCACTGGTGCTACACCAGTGCTTCTCCTGTTGCACTGGTGCTTCGTTAGGATGTCAGCTCATATTCAGGCAGTACAGTAGCAATGGTAAGACTTATTGGCAGTCCAGATGCTTTGAATAACCCAGGCAAAAAAGCATCTTGAACCATGAAAAAGGAAAGCAAGGGAAAGCAAGAATTAGATAATAAATGGGTGCAATCCATCCCACCGAACATTATAGTGCCCTTTCTCTCACCCTTTGTTTCCCTCACCCTCCTGCCTTTTCTTGACCATACATTGTGGCAGGTGCAGTGAGGCCAGCTATTACTTTGAATGGGAAATGGACCTGGGGCTCCTTCAGTGGTATGTCTTGGTCCTGCTTCTCATCAGACACCTGTTCATGGGCTTCTGTTCTAGGAGCAGTCGTGCAGCCTGCACGCCAGGGCCTAGTGTATAGAATGCATTTTGATGGGGTGGCCTAATTCTTTGTCTCCCATGTTAACAGCCATAGGTTGTGTAAAAAACAGATTGAGAAGAAAGGTCATGATGGGGTTTCTGTCTCAAGAAGTCCACAAATGGAAATGAAAAGATTTATTCTATTGCAGAACTGGTCCCCATAGAACACTTCCAAGTGGTTTGGCCAGTCTAGTTTTAAAAGTATCAAGCAATGTGTGCACTCCAGGGTAGATCTTCAAAGAAAATAATGGTACTTCAGTGCCTATCATCTATTGATTTGTCAATGAGAAATAGACGGTTAAGTGCCATTTTTGCCTTGAAAAACTATCACCTCATTTTGTCCCTTGGCACTTTAGTGTTTCACAGAGTGTGAGAGGTGTCCTCAAGGGTTTGTCCTAATACCAAAACTTAACTTTTGATCTGAAATGGTGTTTTTTATTCTGGGTCCAGTTAATTTTGATTTTCATTGTGCTAGCTCAAAACATTGACTGACATTTTGAATTTTTTAAAAAATTTTTTAGTCAAATCGATGATTGGTATTTGAATGCAATTCAATATTTCCAAAAAGTGTGATTTGTTTGTGTGCGTGTGCCAAAAATCATAACCAGTCCAGGGCTTCATGGGAGCCAATGCCATTGAATACACCTATGGGGAAGATGGCTACTGGAATGAATGGTAGTATAATGCATCTCAACCTTCAAAAACCTGAAAGAACGTTCACCACTTAAATATGAATTCTCCTCCTTCCCCTCTCCTTCCAGGCATGGAGGATCCATGCCTTCTCATCTAGTTTATGGAAGTGTGTGCCGCTGCAATCAGTAGCTAAAGGCACATTGAGTTTCACAGCAGTAGGACTGCACCCACACAGTTTCCCCAAAGAGAAACAAGAAGTGAAATTGCTGGACAAGGGCTGACTCCTCTATTGGTTGGTTAGAATATTTGTACCAGGTGCTAATGATGACTGCTGGCTCCCCAGGTGGCCTTGAAACAGGCAGTTGTTATAGATCAGATATCGAAGGAGGAATAATATTGAGGCACCCCAGAAAAAGATCTGCAACAGAGGAGAACTGTGGGGAGAAAAGGGCAGCAAGCAGAACCCATTCAAGGAGCTCAGATAGCTAGGGCTGGACCAGGCAGGGAATTTTATCATTTGTCCTAATCCAAGTCTGGTTGCATTTCAAAAGTTTCCAGTTATGCCAGAATGTGTATGAAGATGTGCATTCAAATATGCATCCCATTGAAAGCAGTGCATTGTAGATAGGTGACTTTCACACTTGGGATACACAGCCAATTTCTGCTGAGATTTCCAGATCCTGGAAGTGATGTTTGCAGAGAAGCCTGTTTATGCACCTGAATCATCTTAGTGGAATTGGGCTGATTGCCATTAATGAAGCCAATATTTTTACTTTTATATTCATTATTATAGAAATAATGTGATTTATTTATTCGGTATAGAAATCGAATAAATAAATAAAATTATTGATTTCTTCTTCTTCTTCTTCTTCTTCTTCTTCTTCTTC